>NC_084757.1:2654747-2664747 GCF_033978785.1 Entelurus aequoreus | reverse complement strand
GAGTTGGTTTAATTAATTATGTTTAATATTCATTTTATAGCTAAACAATGTAAATGAATATTAAGTGAGATAAATACATGAAATAAATATATAATTGAGTTAGTTTAATTAATTATGTTCAATATTAATTTTATAGCTAAACAATACTGATGAAATATAGGGAAAATATTCATATATAGATCTTTAGAATTGAATGTGAATATTGTTAGCATTTAAAAAATATTAGATAAGTCGTTAGGTGAGATAAATATATAAAATAAACAAATAACTTAGTTTAATTGTGTTCAATATCATGGTTAAAATGAAAAAATTGAAATATTGTGAGCAGAATTCAAACAGTCTGCTTTGTGCTCTCAAATTAGAAACAGACTCAAAATTCACTGCTAATTACTTTTAGAAAATGTTTTAAGAATTCTGAAACATTTCCTGTCCCGAATATTTGGTCTAAATAACAACATCAAAAACATGTTTACATTCATACCCAGCTTTAATTCTAATTCAATTCTAATTCATACACAGCTTTAATTCTAATTCAAATAATATACCAAATATTATCAAGGAAATATTAAACACTTGTCAAATATTTTTGAAAAACTTGATCATATTTTATTATTTTATTAATGTGGATTTTATTCACTGATTGAGTCATTTACTAAAACTTGACATATTGACACTGTGCTGCTGTTTTGTGTATTTCTGCTGTTTTTGTGTTTTTCTGCTGTTTTTGTCTGTTTGTGATGATTTAGTGTATTTCTGCTGTTTTTGTGTATTTGTGATGTTTTTGTGTATTTCTGCTGTTTTTGTCCATTTGTGATGTTTTTGTGTATTTCTGCTGTTTTTGTGTATTTATGATGTTTTTGTCAATTTCTGCTGTTTTGTGTATTTGTGATGTTTTTGTCTATTTCTACTGTTTTGTGTATTTGCGATGTTTTTGTGTATTTCTGCTGTTTTTGTCTAGTTGTGATGTTTTTGTGTATTTCTGCTGTTTTTGTCTATTTGTGATGTTTTTGTCTATTTGTGATGTTCTTGTGTATTTGTGATGTTTTTGTGTATTTCTGCTGTTTTTGTCCATGTGATGTTTTTGTCTATTTGTGATGTTCTTGTGTATTTCTGCTGTTTTTGTCTATTTGTGATGTTTTTGTCTATTTGGGATGTTCTTGTGTATTTGTGATGTTTTTGTGTATTTCTGCTGTTTTTGTCTACTTGTGATGTTTTTGTCTATTTGTGATGTTCTTGTGTATTTCTGCTGTTTGTGTCTATTTGTGATGTTTTTGTGTATTTCTGCTGTTTTTGTCTGTTTGTGATGTTTTTGTGTATTTCTGCTGTTTTTGTCTATTTGTGATGTTTTTGTGTATGTCTGCTGTTTTGTGTATTTGTGATGTTTTAGTGTATTTCTGCTGTTTTTGTCTATTTGTGATGTTTTAGTGTATTTCTGCTGTTTTTGTCTATTTGTGATGTTTTTTTGTATTTCTGCTGTTTTTGTGTATTTGTGATGTTTTAGTGTATTTCTGCTGTTTTTGTCTATTTGTGATGTTTTAGTGTATTTCTGCTGTTTTTGTCTATTTGTGATGTTTTAGTGTATTTCTGCTGTTTTTGTGTATTTGTGATTTTTTAGTGTATTCCTGCTGTTTTTGTCTATTTGAGATGTTTTAGTGTATTTCTGCTGTTTTTGTCTATTTCTTGATGTTTTAGTGTATTTCTGCTGTTTTGGTCTATTTGTGATGTTTTATTGTATTTCTGCTGTTTTGTGTATTTGTGATGTTTTAGTGTATTTCTGCTGTTTTGGTCTATCTGTGATGTTTTGGTGTATTTCTGCTGGGTTTTTTTTTATTTGTGATGTTTTAGTGTATTTCTGCTGTTTTTGTGTATTTGTGATGTTTTTGTGTATTTGTGATGTTTTAGTGTATTTCTGCTGTTTTTGTCTATTTGTGATGTTTTTGTGTATTTCTGCTGTTTTTGTCTATTTGTGATGTTATAGTGTATTTCTGCTGTTTCGTGTATTTGTAATGTTTTAGTGTATTTCTGCTGTTTTTTTATTTGTGATGTTTTAGTGTATTTCTGCTGTTTTTGTTTATTTGTGATGTTTTAGTGTATTTCTGCTGTTTTTGTGTATTTGTGTTGTTTTAGTGTATTTCTGCTGTTTTTGTCTATTTGTGATGTTTTTGTCTATTTGTGATGTTTTTGTCTATTTGTGATGTTTTTGTGTATTTCTGCTGTTTTTGTGTATTTGTGATGTTTTAGTGTATTTCTGCTCTTTTTGTCTATTTGTGGTGTTTTTGTGTATTTCTGCTGTTTTTGTGTATTTCTTGATGTTTTTGTGTATTTCTGCTGTTTTGTGTATTTGTGATGTTTTTGTGTATTTCTGCTGTTTTTGTGTATTTGTGATGTTAAAGTGTATTTCTGCTGTTTTTGTGTATTTGTGATGTTTTAGAGTATTTCTGCTGTTTTTGTCTATTTGTGATGTTTTATTGTATTTCTGCTGTTTTTGTGTATGTGTGATGTTTTTGTGTATGTGTGATGTTTTAGAGTATTTCTGCTGTTTTTGTCTATTTGTGATGTTTTATTGTATTTCTGCTGTTTTGGTGTATATGTGATGTTTTATTGTATTTCTGCTGTTTTTGTGTATATGTGATGTTTTATTGTATTTCTGCTGTTTTGGTCTATTTGTGATGTTTTATTGTATTTCTGCTGTTTTTGTGTATATGTGATGTTTTTGTGTATGTGTGATGTTTGTCAGGAAGTTTGCTCCTCGCTGCTGCGTGTGTTCAGAGCCCATCATGCCAGCTCCCGGCCAGGAGGAAACTGTTCGTATCGTGGCTCTGGACCGTGACTTCCACGTGCACTGTTACCGCTGTGAGGTATGCTAACCGCTAACCGCTAACTCTAACTAATGTTACTTGAAAATATATTAGCTCACATATTTGTTAAATATGACATATTATTATATTTCTAATATTATGACAGCATACGTGTGTGTGTGTGTGTGTGTGTGTGTGTGTGTGTGTGTGTGTGTGTGTGTGTGTGTGTGTGTGTGTGTGTGTGTGTGTGTGTGTGTGTGTGTGTGTGTGTGTGTGTGTGTGTGTGTGTGTGTGTGTGTGTGTGTGTGTGTGAGAAAGGTCAGGTGCACACTTCAGAGTGAGCGTGCACGAGGAAAATGAGAGGAAGTCACGTGATTTTTGTCGTGATTTTCTCCGCGACGTTAATGAAATGAGAGAAAAATGTTAAATAGTTCATCAAACATGTAAAAACCTCACATCCACTAAATGACGTTTATTTATTTCCACTTGAAATATCATCTCCATGTTATTGACTGTTGCACTTCATGTCAATACAGTGCAAGAAATATTGAAATAAGGTACATTAAATATCGATATAAATAGGGTTGGTAACGCAAATAAGGTGCACTGCATATTTAAATAAGGTACATTAAATATGTGAATAAGATGCCTTAAATATCAATATAAATAAGGTACATTAAATATGAAGTAAATAAGAATAATTATGCAAATGAGGTACATTAGATATATAAATAAGAAGGCACAATAATTATGTAAATATGAATTATGCATATAAGGTACATGACATATACAAATAAGGTACATGACATATATAAATAAGGTACATTGCATATACAAATAAGGTACATTACATATACAAATACAGTAAGGTACATGACACATACAAAGAAGGTACATGACACATACAAAGAAGGTACATGACACATACAAAGAAGGTACATGACATATACAAGTTAGGTACATGACATATACAAATAAGGTACGTGTTGTGGTGCAGGACTGCGGCTCCCTGCTGTCAGAGGGCGACAACCAGGGCTGTTACCCTCTGGACGGCCACGTGTTGTGCAAGAAGTGCAACTCGGATCGTATCCAAGCTCTGACCGCCAAGACCACCACTGACCTCTGAACGACTCCGCCCACAACTGTGACCAACTTTCGCTCGCTCTGTTTGTCCCCCTCCTGCCCTCCCCCGTCCTCCGCTCGCTTGCACGCCAGCTTCCCACGAGTACAAATGTATACTAACGCTTTTTTTTTTTTTTTAACGCTTCGACGTTACAGTTAGCTTAGCATTTAGCATCAGTTAGTCACCTTTGTCTGCCTTTTCTGCTAAGCTAAGCTAGTCCAGCTAGCGTTTAGCCTCGAATCGCTTTTAACTCGTAACAATTGTAACAATTGTTACAATTGTTCACGTAACAATTGTTCACGCTTGCCCAAGTTTGGATGTAAAATAATAATAATTATCATCGCATTCCTCCGCCGATGAATAATATGAATATGCAACTTCTCGTTGTTCCGCTTCAGCGTCACGAGCTAGCTCGCTAACCGCTAGCGTGGCGCGGAGGCTAACGCGTACGTACGAGATGACTGTGCAATTTCTCTCCAACTTTAATTGCATCGACACTTTAAGACTTTTAACCTTTGAGCAAATATTTAACTTGTACAGACCAAGTGTCCTTATGGCCGTGATAATGCTAAGCTAATGCTACGCCGCCAACCTTTCACACTCCTTCCTCAGTATTGTGGTTGACTTTTCAACCTTTCACCTGGACGGGTGTCACATAGACAGGTGTCACCTGGACGGGTGTCACATAGACAGGTGTCACCTGGACGGGTGTCACATAGACAGGTGTCACCTGGACGGTGTCACATAGACATGTGTCACGTGGACAGGTGTCACCTGGATGGGTGTCACGTGGACGGTGTCACATAGACATGGGTCACGTGGACGGGTGTCACCTGGACGGGTTTCACATGGACGGGTGTCACCTGGATGGGTGTCACCTGGATGGGTGTCACGTGGACAGGTGTCGTGTGGACAGGTGTCACCTGGACGGGTGTCACATGGATGGTTGTCACATGGACGAGTGTCACGTAGACAGGTGTCATGTGGACGGGTGTCACCTGGACGGGTGTCACATGGACGGGTGTCACCTGGACGGGTGTCACATGGACGGGTGTCACGTGGACGGGTGTCACCTGGACGGGTGTCACATGGACGGGTGTCACCTGGACAGGTGTCACCTGGACGGGTGTCACATGGACAGGTGTCACCTGGACGGGTGTCACATAGACAGGTGTCACGTGGACGGGTGTCACATAGACAGGTGTCACCTGGACGTGTGTCACATGGACAGGTGTCACGTGGACAGGTGTCACCTGGACGGGTGTCACATGGACGAGTGTCACCTGGATGGGTGTCACCTGGATGGGTGTCACCTGGACGAGTGTCACGTGGACGGGTGTCACGTGGACGGGTGTCACCTGGATGTGTGTCACCTGGACGGATGTCACATAGACAGGTGTCACGTGGACGGGTGTCACATAGATGGGTGTCACCTGGACGGGTGTCACATGGACAGGTGTCGCCTGGACGGGTGTCACCTGGACAGGTGTCACATGGACGGGTGTCACCTGGACGGGTGTCACATGGACGGGTGTCACATAGACGGGTGTCACCTGGACGGGTGTCACATGATTGGGTGTCACATGGACGAGTGTCACATAGACAGGTGTCATGTGGACGGGTGTCACCTTGACGGGTGTCACCTGGACGGGTGTCACATGGACAGGTGTCACATGGACAGGTGTCACCTGGACGGGTGTCACATAGACAGGTGTCACGTGGACGGGTGTCACATAGACAGGTGTCACCTGGATGGGTGTCACATAGACAGGTGTCACATGGACGGGTGTCACCTGGATGGGTGTCACATAGACAGGTGTCACGTGGACGGGTGTCACCTGGATGGGTGTCACATGGACGGGTGTCACATAGACGGGTGTCTCGTGAACGGGTGTCACCTGGATGTGTGTCACCTGGACAGGTGTCACATGGATGGGTGTCACCTGGACAGGTGTCACCTGGACGGGTGTCACCTGGACGTGTGTCACCTGGACAGGTGTCACCTGGACGTGTGTCACCTGGACGTGTGTCACAGGGGACTGCAAAATGTGTCAACTTGTCGTTAGCCGTCGCTAGTTAGCCTCGCCTTTTTAATATTAATGTGAAAACAAAACAGTATAATCATTAAACTATTCCTATCAATCGTGCCGGAGATTTTTGTAAGCATTGTGTGTTTATTTTATTCAATGTGTCACGCAGAAAAGAAACAAGGTAAATAAAAATGCAGTGTAAATTATCGCGGGGAAAACTTTTTTGCAAAAAAATGAGTTGCTTGGTGAGTAACAATCGCAAATTGTTTGAGATCAGCAAATATTAGCTTGCTTGGAATTAAAGTGTTTTATATTTGATGCTAGCATGAATTTATGGTCAGATAATATAAATGACTCGGCTAAAAGAAGATTAAGAAAGTTATTATATTGTTAAAACAAAAAAACGCCTTAAATTGGAGTTTTTCTTTGCCTTCAAGTGCCTTCTGCCCAACAAAAGACCAAACTGTGTTGCCTTGACCAAAGTAAACAAACAAAATGGCCGCCTGACATGAAAGTGTTCTTAATGTTTGCTTGGTTTAGTTCTTTGAATAAAAACTACTTTGCAACTGCATCACGTCTCAGTGCCCTTTTTTCTAGTGTTCTTAACGTCGGGGGGAAGCTTTGAAATTTCAGCAGGCTTCGCGAGGCGTCTTGAAATAGACCTGCATAGACGCGGCAGCTGTAAGTTGGATTGTCAGTGAAAATGCTAGCCTAGTGTAATGATATGTGATGTTAGCATGTTGCTCACGTAGCTAAGCTAGTGTTGCTAACCTGGCAGGATGTTAAAATATAATGTTAGCATTTATCTCACATAGCTATGCTAGTGTTGCTAACCTGACATGATGTCAAAATGTAATGTTAGCATTTAGCTCACATAGCTGTGCCAGTGTTGCTAACATGACATGTCAAAATGTAATGTTAGCATTTATCTCACATAGCTATGCTAGTGTTGCTACCCAGGCATGGTGTTAAAATGTAATGTTAGCATTTAGCTCAGATAGCTGTGCTAATGTTGCTAACCTGACATGTCAAAATGTAATGTTAGTATTTAGCTCACATAGCTATGCTAGTGTTGCTCACTTGACGTGTCAAAATGTAATGTTAGTATTTAGCTCACATAGCTATGCTAGTGCTGCTCACCTGACATGTCAAAATGTAATGTTAGCATTTAGCTCACATAGCTGTGCTAGTGTTGCTAACCTGACGTGTCAAAATGTAATGTTAGCATTTATCTCACATAGCTATGCTAGTGTTGCTAACCTGACATGATGTCAAAATGTAATGTTAGCATTTAGCTCACATAGCTGTGCTAATGTTGCTAACCTGACGTGTCAAAATGTAATGTTAGCATTTATCTCACATAGCTATGCTAGTGTTGCTAACCTGACATGTCAAAATGTAATGTTAGCATTTAGCTCACATAGCTATGCTAGTGTTGCTACCCAGGCATGATGTTGAAATGTAATGTTAGCATTTAGCTCAGATAGCTGTGCTAATGTTGCTAACCTGACATGTCAAAATGTAATGTTAAAATTTAGCTCACATAGCTATGCTAGTGTTGCTAACCTGACATGTCAAAAAGTAATGTTAGCATTTAGCTCACATAGCTATGCTAGTGTTGCTACCCAGGCATGATGTTAAAATATAATGTTAGCATTTATCTCACATAGCTATGCTAGTGTTGCTAACCTGACATGATGTCATAATGTAATGTTAGCATTTAGCTCACATAGCTGTGCCAGTGTTGCTAACCTGACGTGTCAAAATGTAATGTTAGCATTTATCTCACATAGCTATGCTAGTGTTGCTACCCAGGCATGATGTTAAAATGTAATGTTAGCATTTAGCTCAGATAGCTGTGCTAATGTTGCTAACCTGACATGTCAAAATGTAATGTTAGCATTTAGCTCACATAGCTATGCTAGTGTTGCTCACCTGACATGTCAAAATCAATGTTAGCATTCATCTCACATAGCTATGCTCATTGGCGTTGTTAGGCCTATTTTAGGGGGGCTCAAGCCGAATTTTCTCTGCGACCTTGCTTGCGGTCCTGCTGGTGTACGAAGCACATTAGCACACAGCACTGCAGAACAAGAACGTGAACGGATGCAAAATGGACATAAGAAACTTTTTCAAGAAAGTAAGTATTCATCACTGCTTGTAGTAAAATGTATTTACACCAGGTCTGTGTTTGACAAAAACTTACATTCCCGCTCTAAAACAATGCTGCTACTTAGTTAGCTAGTTAGCCTGAAATGCATCATGAAGGTCCTGGTTATTTATAAAGTTAAAAGCCTACTGAAAGCCACTACTACCGACCACGCAGTCTGATAGTTTATATATCAATGAGGAAATCTTAACATTGCAACACATGCCAATACGGCCGGGTTAACTTATAAAGTGACATTTTAAATTTCCCGGGAAATATCCGGCGGTATGATGACGTATGCGCGTGACGTAGTCAGTTTAACGGAAGTTATGGTACCCCGTAGAATCCTATACAAAAAGCTCTGTTTTCATTTCATAATTCCACAGTATTCTGGACATCTTTTGCAATTTGTTTAATGAACAATGAAGGCTGCAAAGAAGACAGTTGTAGGTGGGATCGGTGTATTAGCAGCGGACTACAGCAACACAACCAGGAGGACTTTGTTGGAGAGCAGACGCGCTAGCCGGCGACCTCACCTTGACTTCCTACGTCTCCGGGGCGCCAAACTCATCGGGTGAAGTCCTTCGTCTTTCCGCCGATCGCTGGAACGCAGGTGAGCACGGGTGTTGATGAGCAGATGAGGGCTGGCTGGCGTAAGTGGAGAGCTAATGTTTTTAGCATAGCTCTGTGCGGTCCGGTTGCTAAGTTAGCTTCAATGGCGTCGTTAGCACAGCATTGTTAACCTTCGCCAGGCTGGAAAGCATTAACCGTGTATTTACATGTCCACGGTTTAATAGTATTGTTGATTTTCTATCTATACTTCCAGTCAGGGGTTTATTTTTTTTGTTTCTATATGCAGTTAAAGCACGATGCTATCATGTTAGCTCGTAGCTAAAGCGTTTCGCCGATGTATTGTCGTGGAGATAAAAGGCACTGAATGTCCATTTCGCGTTGTCGACTCTCATTTTCAAGAGGATATAGTATCCCAGGTGGTTTAAAATACAAATCCGTGATCCACAATAGAAAAAGGAGAGAGTGTGGAATCCAATGAGCCAGCTTGTACCTAAGTTACGGTCAGAGCGAAAAAAGATGCGTCCTTCACTGCACTCTAGTCCTTCACTCTAACGTTCCTCATCCACGAACCTTTCATCCTCGCTCAAATTAATGGGGTAATGGTCCGAATAGCTCTAGCTGCGTTGAAAACAATAGGAAAATATGAGGGAGTGAACAACTGACAACGTCACGCTACTTCCGGTAGGGGCAAAGTTTTTTTTTTTATCAGAGACCAAAAGTTGCGAACTTTATCGTCGATGTTCTCTACTAAATCCTTTCAGCAAAAATATGGCAATATCGCAAAATGATCAAGTATGACACATAGAATGGATCTGCTATCCCCGTTTAAATAAAAAAAAATTCATTTCAGTAGGCCTTTAAATGTGCACTCTTTTTTTTACCATTTGCTATCTTTCGGGTTACTTCCTGTGTTTCTCACTTTACACATGGAGGAGAACAGGAGCTGAGCTCTTTCAGGTATGACTATCATCAGTAGATAATAATAATAATAATCACTCCACAACCCCTATTGACCTGTAGGAATAATGATACATATAAATAAATATTAAAACTTTTTTTTTTGATGCCAGCAACAAAACGTGCTGCTGGCATCAAATTCTAAAGTTAATGATTACCGTATTTCCTTGAATTGCCGCCGGGAATATAGTATTCGCCTGCCTAGAATTACAGCCGGGTCAAACTCGTTTCGCAAAATAATTAGCGCATGCTTGGCACTTCCGCCGGGTCAAATATGAGTCATTAAATGACTCCCGCCTCCTGGTGGTAGAGGGCGCTAGTGATCCTTCTTGTGACTACTGGTACTGCAGAAGACCGGTGCTGCAGAAGA
>NC_084757.1:2569747-2649747 GCF_033978785.1 Entelurus aequoreus | reverse complement strand
CTGCCATCATATTGCAGTCTACACGTGTTTCTTATGTGTGACTGCCATCATATTGCAGTCTACACGTATCTCTTATGTGTGACTGCCATCATATTGCAGTCTACACGTATCTCTTATGTGTGACTGCCATCATATTGCAGTCTACACGTGTCTCTTATGTGTGACTGCCATCATATTGGAGGCTACACGTGTCTCTTATGTGTGACTGCCATCATATTGCAGGCTACACGTGTCTTATATGTGTGACTGCCATCATATTGCAGTCTACACGTGTCTCTTATGTGTGACTGCCGTCATATTGCAGTCTACACGTATCTCTTATGTGTGACTGCCATCATATTGCAATCTACACGTGTCTCTTATGTGTGACTGCCATCATATTGCAGTCTACACGTATCTCTTATGTGTGACTGCCATCATATTGCAATCTACACGTGTCTCTTATGTGTGACTGCCATCATATTGCAGTCTACACGTATCTCTTATGTGTGACTGCCATCATATTGCAGTCTACACGTATCTCTTATGTGTGACTGCCATCATATTGCAGTCTACACGTATCTCTTATGTGTGACTGCCATCATATTGCAGTCTACACGTATCTCTTATGTGTGACTGCCATCATATTGCAGTCTACACGTGTCTCTTATGTGTGACTGCCATCATATTGCAGTCTACACGTGTCTCTTATGTGTGACTGCCATCATATTGCAGTCTACACGTATCTCTTATGTGTGACTGCCATCTACTGGTCACACTTATTACACCATGTACCAAATATGTGAAGAATGTTAGCATGGCGTGTGTTCTAGTTCTAGAATGCCATGTGAAGAATGTTAGCATGGCGTGTGTTCTAGTTCTAGAATGCCATGTGAAGAATGTTAGCATGGCGTGTGTTCTAGTTCTAGAATGCCATGTGAAGAATGTTAGCATGCCGTGTGTTATAGTTCTAGAATGCCATGTGAAAAATGTTAGCATGCCGTGTGTTATAGTTCTAGAAGGCCATGTGAAGAATGTTAGCATGGTGTGTGTTATAGTTCTAGAATGCCATGTGAAGAATGTTAGCATGCCGTGTGTTATAGTTCTAGAATGCCATGTGAAGAATGTTAGCATGCCGTGTGTTATATGTGAAGAATGTTAGCATGCCGTGTGTTATAGTTCTAGAATGCCATGTGAAGAATGTTAGCATGCCGTGTGTTATAGTCTAGAATGCCATGTGAAGAATGTTAGCATGGCGTGTGTTATAGTTCTAGAATGCCTTGTGAAGAATGTTAGCATGGCGTGTGTTATAGTTCTAGAATGCCATGTGAAGAATGTTAGCATGGCGTGTGTACTAGTTCTAGAATGCCATGTGAAGAATGTTAGCATGCCGTGTGTTATAGTTCTAGAATGCCATGTGAAGAATGTTAGCATGGCGTGTGTTATAGTTCTAGAATGCCGTGTGAAGAATGTTAGCATGCCGTGTGTTATAGTTCTAGAATGCCATGTGAAGAATGTTAGCATGCCGTGTGTTCTAGTTCTAGAATGCCATGTGAAGAATGTTAGCATGGCGTGTGTTCTAGTTCTAGAATGCCATGTGAAGAATGTTAGCATGCCGTGTGTTCTAGTTGTAGAATGCCATGTGAAGAATGTTAGCATGCTGTGTGTTCTAGTTCTAGAATGCCATGTGAAGAATGTTAGCATGCTGTGTGTTATAGTTCTAGAATGCCTTGTGAAGAATGTTAGCATGGCGTGTGTTATAGTTCTAGAATGCCATGTGAAGAATGTTAGCATGGCGTGTGTACTAGTTCTAGAATGCCATGTGAAGAATGTTAGCATGCCGTGTGTTATAGTTCTAGAATGCCATGTGAAGAATGTTAGCATGGCGTGTGTTATAGTTCTAGAATGCCGTGTGAAGAATGTTAGCATGCCGTGTGTTATAGTTCTAGAATGCCATGTGAAGAATGTTAGCATGCCGTGTGTTCTAGTTCTAGAATGCCATGTGAAGAATGTTAGCATGGCGTGTGTTCTAGTTCTAGAATGCCATGTGAAGAATGTTAGCATGCCGTGTGTTCTAGTTGTAGAATGCCATGTGAAGAATGTTAGCATGCTGTGTGTTCTAGTTCTAGAATGCCATGTGAAGAATGTTAGCATGCTGTGTGTTATAGTTCTAGAATGCCATGTGAAGAATGTTAGCATGCTGTGTGTTATAGTTCTAGAATGCCATGTGAAGAATGTTAGAATGCCATGTGAAGAATGTTAGCATGCTGTGTGTTATAAGTCTAGAATGCCATGTGAAGAATGTTAGAATGCCATGTGAAGAATGTTAGCATGGCGTGTGTTCTAGTTCTAGAATGCCATGTGAAGATTGTTAGCATGGCGTGTGTTCTAGTTCTAGAATGTTATAGTTGACAATTGTAGCAGTCCAGAGATGCTAGCATGCATGCTAACTGTTAGCCTGTGGTGTTTCAGTGTTTCAAGCTAGCGTGTTGACCTCTGCATGACCTGCACGCGGTCTCCTCTAAAGTGCGAGCGACGGCTGATTAAAATTCAGCGCGGGAGCGACGCCAGGATCCCCGCTAAGTCCTCGGACTTTAGCGACTTACTTGGGGAGGCTCCATGGAAAGGTAAGACGGTTCTCATGATTGAAGAATTACTTTCTTACTTGCAGCTGTCACCTTTCCACCTTTCAAGCTAACATTAACGCAGACCAAGAAGAAATAAATCTTTCTTCTTCTTCTTCTTCTCTACACGCTCGCACACGGAATGATGAAGACGTTCTGGGAATGTTCCTGGCAGATAAATGAACACTTTCCTTGACAGTGGAAGACTTTATTAACTCTTCTCAAACGTCTTCTCAGACACAATTCTTATTTAGACGACCACAACAATCTTTTTTGGGATAATAATTGTTGCCAATCTGCTGGCGTCCTTTAATAAATGTTCCTATTTTAGCCACTTTGGTAGCTAAAAGAGTAGCTAACAAGTAAAGTGGCTAGCAGGGCTAATTAGTAGCTAACAAGTAAAGTGGCTAGCAGGGCTAATTAGTAGCTAACAAGTAAAGTGGCTAGCAGGGCTAATTAGTAGCTAACAAGTAAAGTGGCTAGCAGGGCTAATTAGTAGCTAACAAGTAAAGTGGCTAGCACGACTAATTAGTAGCTAACAAGTAAAGTGGCTAGCAGAGCTAATTAGTAGCTAACAAGTAAAGTGGCTAGCAGGGCTAATTAGTAGCTAACAAGTAAAGTGGCTATCAGGGCTAATTAGTAGCTAACAAGTAAAGTGGCTAGCAGGGCTAATTAGTAGCTAACAAGTAAAGTGGCTAGCAGGGCTAATTAGTAGCTAACAAGTAAAGTGGCTAGCAGGGCTAATTAGTAGCTAACAAGTAAAGTGGCTATCAGGGCTAATTAGTAGCTAACAAGTAAAGTGGCTATCAGGGCTAATTAGTAGCTAACAAGTAAAGTGGCTACCAGGGCTAATTAGTAGCTAACAAGTAAAGTGGCTAGCAGGGCTAATTAGTAGCTAACAAGTAAAGTGGCTAGCAGGGCTAATTAGTAGCTAACAAGTAAAGTGGCTAGCAGGGCTAATTAGTAGCTAACAAGTAAAGTGGCTAGCAGGGCTAATTAGTAGCTAACAAGTAAAGTGGCTAGCAGGGCTAATTAGTAGCTAACAAGTAAAGTGGCTATCAGGGCTAATTAGTAGCTAACAAGTAAAGTGGCTAGCAGGGCTAATTAGTAGCTAACAAGTAAAGTGGCTAACAGAGCTAATTAGTAGCTAACAAGTAAAGTGGCTAGCAGGGCTAATTAGTAACTAAAAGAGTGGCTAACAAGTAAAGTGGCTAGCAGGGCTAATTAGTAGCTAACAAGTAAAGTGGCTAGCAGGGTTAATTAGTAACTAAAATATTGGCTAACAAGTAAAGTGGCTAGCAGGGCTAATTAGTAGCTAACAAGTAAAGTGGCTAGCAGGGCTAATTAGTAACTAAAATATTGGCTAACAAGTAAAGTGGCTAGCAGGGCTAGTTAGTAGCTAACAAGTAAAGTGGCTAGCAGGGCTAATTAGTAACTAAAAGAGTGGCTAACAAGTAAAGTGGCTAGCAGGGCTATATAGTAGCTAACAAGTAAAGTGGCTAGCAGGGTTAATTAGTAGCTAAAAGAGTAGCTAACAAGTAATTAGCCCTGCTAGCCACTTTACTTGTTAGCTACTCTTTTAGTTGCTAATTACACCTCTTTACTTGTTAGCCAGTCTATTATCTGCCAATAAGCCCCGCTAGCCACTTTACTTGTTAGCTACTAATTAGCCCTGCTAGACACTTTACTTGTTAGCTACTCTTTTAGTTGCTAATTATGCCACTTTACTTGTTAGCCACTCTATTAGCTGCCAATTAGCCCCGCTAGCCACTTTACTTGTTAGCTACTCTTTTAGTTGCTAATTACGCCACTTTACTTGTTAGCCAATCTATTAGATGCCAATTAGCCCTGCTAGCCACTTTACTTGTTAGCTACTCTTTTAGTTGCTAATTACGCCACTTTACTTGTTGGCCACTCTATTAGCTGCCAATTAGCCCTGCTAGCCACTTTACTTGTTAGCTACTCTTTTAGTTGCTAATTACGCCACTTTACTTGTTAGCCAGTCTATTAGCTGCCAATTAGCCCCGCTAGCCACTTTACTTGTTAGCTACTAATTGGCCCTGCTAGCCACTTTACTTGTTAGCTACTCTTTTAGTTGCTAATTACGCCACTTTACTTGTTAGCCAGTCTATTAGCTGCCAATTAGCCCCGCTAGTCACTTTACTTGTTAGCTACCCTTTTAGCTACCAATTAGCCCGGCCAGCCACTTTACTTGTTAGCTACTAATTAGCCCTGCTTGCCACTTTACTTGTTAGCCACTCTTTTGGTTACTAATTAGCCCTGCTAGCCACTTTACTTGTTAGCTACTCTTTTAGCTACTCTTTTGGTTACTAATTAGCCCTGCTAGCGACTTTACTTGTTAGCTACTCTTTTGGTTACTAATTAGCCCTGCTAGCCACTTTACTTGTTAGCCACTCTTTTAGCTACTCTTTTGGTTACTAATCAGCCCTGCTAGCCACTTTACTTGTTAGCTACTATTTTAGCGCTAATTAGCCCTGCTAGCCACTTTACTTATTAGCTACTCTTTTGTCCGCTATATAAGACACTGTTAGCCGCGCTAGCTCCCCAATTAAGCTCTAGTTTTAGCTTGTCTCTTAGCTACTCAGTTATATCATCTTATTAGCTGCTCTATTAGCCACTGTGCTAGCTACTAGATGAGCTATTCTTTACTTCTTTCTTACCCAACATTTAAGCCAGGAACTCTTTTTTTATTGAGGAAATTGTGGCTGCCCTCAGAGGGCCACATTGAATGATGTGACGGGCCACTTCAATGACGTACAAGACCACATTGAATGATGTGACGGGCCACTTCAATGACATACAAGACCACATTGAATGATGTGGCGGGCCACTTCAATGACATACAAGACCACATTGAATGATGTGGCGGGCCACTTCAATGACATACAAGACCACATTGAATGATGTGACGGGCCACTTCAATGACATACAAGACCACATTGAATGATGTGGCGGGCCACTTCAATGACATACAAGACCACATTGAATGATGTGGCGGGCCACTTCAATGACGTACAAGACCACATTGAATGATGTGGCGGGCCACTTCAATGACGTACAAGACCACATTGAATGATGTGGCGGGCCACTTCAACGACGTACAAGACCACATTGAATGATGTGGCGGGCCACTTCAATGACATACAAGACCACATTGAATGATGTGGCGGGCCACTTCAATGATGTACAAGACCACATTGAATGATGTGGCGGGCCACTTCAATGACATACAAGACCACATTGAATGATGTGGCGGGCCACTTCAATGACGTACAAGACCACATTGAATGATGTGGCGGGCCACTTCAATGACATACAAGACCACATTGAATGATGTGGCGGGCCACTTCAATGACGTACAAGACCACATTGAATGATGTGGCGGGCCACTTCAATGACATACAAGACCACATTGAATGATGTGGCGGGCCACTTCAATGACATACAAGACCACATTGAATGATGTGGCGGGCCACTTCAATGACGTGCAAGACCACATTGAATGATGTGGCGGGCCACTTCAATGACATACAAGACCACATTGAATGATGTGGCGGGCCATATTATATGAAGTGGCAGGCTACATTTAAATGAGGTGGAAGGTTACGTTGAATGATATGGCAGGAATGTTGAAGTCCACATTAAATAATAGAGCAGGCCACATTGAATAATGGGGAAGGCCTCATTAAATAATGGGAAAGGCCTCATTTAAATGATGTGGCAGGCCACATTGCAAGATGTGGAAGGTCACATTGAATGGCGCTGCGGAAATGAGGTGACATGGTAGGCCACTTTTAATTGACGTGTTAGGCCACATTTAAATTATGTGTAGGGTCACACTGATTTATGTGACAGATCACATTGAATGACATGGCAGAAATGTGGCGGGCCACCTGAATGACATGGCGGGCCACTTACATGACTTTCCGGGCCACATTGAATGAGGTGGCGGACCACATTGAATGAGGTGACGGGGGCCACATTGAATGATATGGCGGGGCCAGTTGAATGAGGTGGCTGACCACATTGAATTAGGTGGCTGGGGCCACATTGAATGAGGTGGCAGACCACATTGAATGAGGTGGAGGTGGCGGAGCACATTGAATTTGGTGGCTGGGGCCACATTGAATGAGGTGGCAGACCACATTGAATGAGGTGGCGGAGCACATTGAATGAGGTGGCGGAGCACATTGAATTTGGTGGCTGGGGCCACATTGAATGAGGTGGCGGAGCACATTGAATTTGGTGGGGGCCACATTGAATGAGGTGGCGGTGGCCACATTGAATGAGGTGGCAGTGGCCACATTGAATGAGGTGGCAGACCACATTGAATGAGGTGGCAGACCACATTGAATGAGGTGGCGGAGCACATTGAATTTGGTGGATGGGGCCACATTGAATGAGGTGGCAGACCACGTTGAATGAGGTGGCGGCGGCCAAATTGAATGAGGTGGCGGAGCACATTGAATTTGGTGGGGGCCACATTGAATGATGTGGCAGACCACATTGAATGAGGTGGCTGGGGCCACATTGAATGAGGTGGCAGACCACATTGAATGAGGTGGCGGAGCACATTGAATTTGGTGGCTGGGGCCACATTGAATGAGGTGGCGGAGCACATTGAATTTGGTGGGGGCCACATTGAATGAGGTGGCGGTGGCCACATTGAATGAGGTGGCAGTGGCCACATTGAATGAGGTGGCAGACCACATTGAATGAGGTGGCAGACCACATTGAATGAGGTGGCGGAGCACATTGAATTTGGTGGCTGGGGCCACATTGAATGAGGTGGCGGAGCACATTGAATTTGGTGGGGGCCACATTGAATGAGGTGGCGGTGGCCACATTGAATGAGGTGGCAGTGGCCACATTGAATGAGGTGGCAGACCACATTGAATGAGGTGGCAGACCACATTGAATGAGGTGGCAGACCACATTGAATGAGGTGGCAGACCACATTGAATGAGGTGGCGGAGCACATTGAATTTGGTGGGGGCCACATTGAATGAGGTGGCAGACCACATTGAATGAGGTGGCGGTGGCTACATTGAATGATGTGGTGGGGGCCACATTGAATGAGGTGGCAGACCACATTGAATTTGGTAGGGGCCACATTGAATGAGGTGGTGGGGGCCACATTGAATGTGGTGGCAGACCACATTGAATTTGGTAGGGGCCACATTGAATGAGGTGGTGGGGGCCACATTGAATGAGGTGGCAGACCACATTGAATTTGGTAGGGGCCACATTTAAAGAGGTGGTGGGGGCCACATTGAATGAGGTGGCAGACCACATTGAATTTGGTAGGGGCCACATTGAATGAGGTGGCAGACCACATTGAATTTGGTAGGGGCCACATTGAATGAGGTGGCAGACCACATTGAATTTGGTAGGGGCCACATTGAATGAGGTGGTGGGGGCCACCTTGAATGAAGTGGCAGACCACATTGAATTTGGTAGGGGCCACATTGAATGAGGTGGTGGGGGCCACATTGAATGAGGTGGCAGACCACATTGAATTTGGTAGGGGCCACATTGAATGAGGTGGTGGGGGCCACATTGAATGAGGTGGCAGACCACATTGAATTTGGTAGGGGCCACATTGAATGATGTGGTGGGGGCCACATTGAATGAGGTGGCAGACCACATTGAATTTGGTAGGGGCCACATTGAATGAGGTGGTGGGGGCCACATTGAATGAGGTGGCAGACCACATTGAATTTGGTAGGGGCCAAATTGAATGAGGTGGCAGACCACATTGAATTTGGTAGGGGCCACATTGAATGAGGTGGTGGGGGCCACATTGAATGAGGTGGCAGACCACATTGAATTTGGTAGGGGCCACATTGAATGAGGTGTTGGGGGCCACATTGAATGAGGTGGCAGACCACATTGAATTTGGTAGGGGCCACATTGAATGAGGTGGTGGGGGCCACATTGAATGAGGTGGTGGGGGCCACATTGAATGAGGTGGCAGACCACATTGAATTTGGTAGGGGCCACATTGAATGAGGTGGTGGGGGCCACATTGAATGAGGTGGCAGACCACATTGAATTTGGTAGGGGCCACATTGAATGAGGTGGTGGGGGCCACATTGAATGAGGTGGCAGACCACATTGAATTTTGTAGGGGCCACATTGAATGAGGTGGTGGGGGCCACATTGAATGAGGTGGCAGACCACATTGAATTTGGTAGGGGCCACATTGAATGATGTGGTAGGGGCCACATTGAATGAGGTGGTGGGGGCCACATTGAATGATATGGCAGACCACATTGAATTTGGTAGGGGCCACATTGAATGATGTGGCGGAGCACATTGAATTTGGTGGTGGCCACATTGAATGAGGTGGCAGACCACATTGATGATGTGGCGGGGGCCACATTTAATGTGGCAGGCCTTGAGTTTGACACGTGATCTAAGGCTTTTAGCTCCTTAGTTAGCCAGTTCTTGGGGACAATTCCCTAACTGTCTTACAAGAGTTGTACTTCCTGTTTATTTCTTACAAGAGTTGTACTTCCTGTTTATTTCTTACAAGAGTTGTACTTCCTGTTGGTTTCTTACAAGAGTTGTACTTCCTGTTTATTTCTTACAAGAGTTGTACTTCCTGTTTGTTTCTTACAAGAGTTGTACTTCCTGTTTGTTTCTTACAAGAGTTGTACTTCCTGTTTGTTTCTTACAAGAGTTGTGCTTCCTGTTTGTTTCTTACAAGAGTTGTACTTCCTGTTTGTTTCTTACAAGAGTTGTACTTCCTGTTTGTTTCTTACAAGAGTTGTACTTCCTGTTTGTTTCTTACAAGAGTTATACTTCCTGTTTATTATTCTTCACAATGATTGGAGCCACGCAGGTTATTTGCTCTTTGATCAGAAGATGAAAACATTTGCAGTAATTCCTCTCAATCTGACACTTTAGTCTGTGAATAAAGTTGTCCTGAAATATGTGCAAGTTTATTAGTGGCCTTTATGTCAAGTCACTCTTTGAATCTCATTTCATCTTTCAGTGAGTCTTTGTTCAAACACATCAAGTGAAGATTAGAAGACTGACTCACTCTCTAACAAAGAAGTCAACATTGTCATTATGGTCCATGTTAGCTGCTATATTAGCCACTCTGTTAGCAAGTATGTTAGCTGCTATATTAGCCACTCTGTTAGCAAGTATGTTAGCTGCTATATTAGCCACTCTGTTAGCAAGTATGCTAGCTGCTATATTAGCCACTCTGTTAGCTAGTATGTTAGCTGCTATATTAGCCACTCTGTTAGCAAGTATGTTAGCTGCTATATTAGCCACTCTGTTAGCTAGAATGTTAGCTGCTATATTAGCCACTCTGTTAGCAAGTATGTTAGCTGCTGTATTAGCCACTCTGTTAGCAAGTATGTTAGCTGCTGTATTAGCCACTCTGTTAGCTAGTATGTTAGCTGCTATATTAGCCACTCTGTTTGTTAGTATGTTAGCTGCTATATTAGCCACTCTGTTAGCTAGTATGTTAGCTGCTATATTAGCCACTCTGTTTGCTAGTATGTTACCTGCTATATTAGCCACTCTGTTAGCTAGTATGTTAGCTGCTATATTTTCTACTCTGTTTGCTGGTATGTTAGCTGCTATATTAGCTACTCTGTTAGCTAGTATGTTAGCTGCTATATTAGCCACTCTGTTAGCAAGTATGTTAGCTGCTGTATTAGCCACTCTGTTAGCAAGTATGTTAGCTGCTGTATTAGCCACTCTGTTAGCTAGTATGTTAGCTGCTATATTAGCCACTCTGTTTGTTAGTATGTTAGCTGCTATATTAGCCACTCTGTTAGCTAGTATGTTAGCTGCTTTATTAGCCACTCTGTTTGCTAGTATGTTACCTGCTATATTAGCCACTCTGTTAGCTAGTATGTTAGCTGCTATATTTTCTACTCTGTTTGCTGGTATGTTAGCTGCTATATTAGCTACTCTGTTAGCTAGTATGTTAGCTGCTATATTAGCCACTCTGTTAGCAAGTATGTTAGCTGCTGTATTAGCCACTCTGTTAGCAAGTATGTTAGCTGCTGTATTAGCCACTCTGTTAGCTAGTATGTTAGCTGCTATATTAGCCACTCGGTTTGTTAGTATGTTAGCTGCTATATTAGCCACTCTGTTAGCTGGTATGTTAGCTGCTATATTAGCCACTCTGTTTGCTAGTATGTTACCTGCTATATTAGCCACTCTGTTAGCTAGTATGTTAGCTGCTATATTTTCTACTCTGTTTGCTGGTATGTTAGCTGCTATATTAGCTACTCTGTTAGCTGCTATCTTAGCCACTTTGTTGGCTCCTTTAACCATTTTAGCAACAAGTTACTTTTAGCTGCTATATTAGCTATAACTGCTTCAAGTAACCGGTAGTAAAACTCCTGCTTTTCTCATGGCCCAAATAGTTCACAGTAGCACTATACATAATCACAATACCAGGGCATCCAGTGAGGGGCATTTTGTACTCCCTCGTCCCAGGAAGAATGCTTTGCGGAAATCTTTTATTTATAGATCTTTATCGCTCTGGAATAACCTGCCTCGAATTCTCACCAGCATTGAAAGTAAACAGGTTTTTAAAAAGAGAGTAATATTTTATATGAGTTTTTAAATTAGTTTGCTCATTGATGATTTGTTTGTTATATTTATATGGTAATTATTATTCTGTGACTGTAAATTGTTTGCTTGTTTTTTTATTGATGCTTTTATTTTTTTTCTGTATTGTGTAGTTATAATTATATGCTTTTACTTGTAATTGTATTGAATTGTGGACCCCAGGAAGACTAGTGGGTTGTTGAGGCAACCAGCTAATGGGGATCCTTAATAAAAATCAAAAATCAAATCAAACTCCTCTGTTATTAGGAAAAAAACTCCCCAAAATGACATAATTCGATGACTTCTTGTGGGTGGATCCGTAAATAACCTAAAACCAACCCTAACCAAAAAAACGAACGATGTTTGGAAGGACAACAAAGACTTCAATGATGAATTATTCAAAAGTCTTTCCTCCATCGCTCATTTGTCAGCAAACTCCGCCAAGTAAGTCCGCCTTTGTTGGCGTCCATCGCTAAGAAAGACGCCTCAACTCCAGCACCGTGGCGTCGTCCTGCCTCTAATTGGCTGCCTGGTGTCACATGACCTCCCGTCTGCTATTTATATTTTAGGGGGATTAAAAAAAACAAGCTTTGCTTTAGAGGATAAAAGCGGTCTACTGACAGTAAATCAACGTAACATCACATTTTTTAAAATGTTTTTAATTCTCTGAGGGTGGCAGACAAATCTGTGGGTAACTGGACTCATTTTTGGATGTAGTTTTACTGTAGTTTGGGCTTGGGGAAATGTAGTTAATGTTAGGTCCTCTATTAGCAACTCTGTTCGCTAGCATGTTAGCCGCTATATTATTATGAGCTACTCTGTTAGCAAGTACGCTATATTGCCAAAAGTATTTGTCCACCTGCCTTGACTCACATATGAACTTGAAGTGCCATCCCATTCCTAACCCAGAGGGTTCAATATGACCTTTTGCAGCTATTACAGCTTCAAGTCTTCTGGGAGGGCTGTCCACAAGGTTGCGGAGTGTGTTTATAGAAGCACATTGGTGAGGTCACACACTGATGTTGGTGGAGAAGGCCTGGCTCTCAGTCTCCGTTCTAATTCATCCCAAAGGTGTTCTATCTGGTTCAGGTCAGGACTCTGTGCAGGCCAGTCAAGTTCATCCACACCAGACTCTGTCATCCATGTCTTTATGGACCTTGCTTTGTGCCCGTTCAAAACTGTTCCCACAAGGTTGGGAGCATGGAATTGTCCAAAATGTTTTGGTATCCTGGAGCATTCAAAGTTCCTTTCACTGGAACTAACTCCTGAAAAACAACCCCACACCATAATTCCTCCTCCACCAAATTTCTCACTCGGCACGATGCAGTCCGAAATGTAGCGTTCTCCTGGCAACCTCCAAACCCAGACTGGTCCATCAGATTGCCAGATGGTAAAGCGTGATTCATCGCTCTAGAGAAGGCGTCTCCACTGCCCTAGAGTCCAGTAGCAACATGCTTTACCCCACTGCATCCCACGCTTTGCATTGGACTTGCTGATGTGGGGCTTAGATGCAGCCGCTCGGCCATGGAAACCCATTCCATCAAGCTCTCTGCGTACTGTACGTGGGCTAATTGGAAGGTGACATGGTTTGGAGCTCTGTAACAACTGACTGTGCAGAAAGTCTTTGCACTATGCTGACCTCTCTGTCAGTTTACCTGGCCTACCACTTGGTGGCTGAGTTGCTGTTGTTCCCAAACTCTTCACTTTTCTTATAATAATGTTGACTTTGGAATATTTAGGGGCGAGGAAATTTCACGACTGGATTTGTTGCACGGGTGGCATCCTATGACAGTTCCATGCTGGAAATCACTGAGAGCGGCCCATTCTTTCACAAATGTTTGTAGAAACAGTCTCCATGCCTAAGTGCTTGATTGTATACACCTGTGGCCGGGCCAAGTGATTAAGACACCTGATTCTCATCATTTGGATGGGTGGCCAAATACTTTTGGCAATATAGTGTATGTTAGCTGCTATATTAGCCACTCTGTTAGCTCATATGTTAGCTGTTATATTAGCCACTCTGTTAGCTCATATGTTAGCTGCTATATTAGCCACTCTGTTAGCTCATATGTTAGCTGTTATATTAGCCACTCTGTTAGCTCATATGTTAGCTGCTATATTAGCCACTCTGTTAGCTCATATGTTAGCTGCTATATTAGCCACTCTGTTAGCTCATATGTTAGCTGTTATATTAGCCACTCTGTTAGCTCATATGTTAGCTGCTATATTAGCCACTCTGTTAGCTCATATGTTAGCTGTTATATTAGCCACTCTGTTAGCTCATATGTTAGCTGCTATATTAGCCACTCTGTTAGCTCATATGTTAGCTGCTATATTAGCCACTCTGTTAGCTCATATGTTAGCTGTTATATTAGCCACTCTGTTAGCTCATATGTGAGCTGTTGTATTAGCCACTCTGTTAGCTCATATGTGAGCTGTTGTATTAGCCACTCTGTTAGCTCATATGTGAGCTGTTGTATTAGCCACTCTGTTAGCTCATATGTTAGCTGCTATATTAGCCACTCTGTTAGCTCATATGTTAGCTGCTATATTAGCCACTCTGTTAGCTCATATGTTAGCTGCTATATTAGCCACTCTGTTAGCTCATATGTTAGCTGTTATATTAGCCACTCTGTTAGCTCATATGTTAGCTGCTATATTAGCCACTCTGTTAGCTCATATGTTAGCTGTTATATTAGCCACTCTGTTAGCTCATATGTGAGCTGTTGTATTAGCCACTCTGTTAGCTCATATGTGAGCTGTTGTATTAGCCACTCTGTTAGCTCATATGTGAGCTGTTGTATTAGCCACTCTGTTAGCTCATATGTTAGCTGCTATATTAGCCACTCTGTTAGCTCATATGTTAGCTGCTATATTAGCCACTCTGTTAGCTCATATGTTAGCTGCTATATTAGCCACTCTGTTAGCTCATATGTTAGCTGCTATATTAGCCACTCTGTTAGCTCATATGTTAGCTGCTATATTAGCCACTCTGTTAGCTCATATGTTAGCTGCTATATTAGCCACTCTGTTAGCTCATATGTTAGCTGTTATATTAGCCACTCTGTTAGCTCATATGTGAGCTGTTGTATTAGCCACTCTGTTAGCTCATATGTTAGCTGCTATATTAGCCACTCTGTTAGCTCATATGTGAGCTGTTGTATTAGCCACTCTGTTAGCTCATATGTGAGCTGTTGTATTAGCCACTCTGTTAGCTCATATGTTAGCTGCTATATTAGCCACTCTGTTAGCTCATATGTTAGCTGTTATATTAGCCACTCTGTTAGCTCATATGTTAGCTGTTGTATTAGCCACTCTGTTAGCTCATATGTTAGCTGCTATATTAGCCACTCTGTTAGCTCATATGTTAGCTGTTATATTAGCCACTCTGTTAGCTCATATGTTAGCTGCTATATTAGCCACTCTGTTAGCTCATATGTTAGCTGTTATATTAGCCACTCTGTTAGCTCATATGTGAGCTGTTGTATTAGCCACTCTGTTAGCTCATATGTTAGCTGCTATATTAGCCACTCTGTTAGCTCATATGTTAGCTGTTATATTAGCCACTCTGTTAGCTCATATGTTAGCTGCTATATTAGCCACTCTGTTAGCTCATATGTTAGCTGTTATATTAGCCACTCTGTTAGCTCATATGTTAGCTGCTATATTAGCCACTCTGTTAGCTCATATGTTAGCTGTTATATTAGCCACTCTGTTAGCTCATATGTGAGCTGTTGTATTAGCCACTCTGTTAGCTCATATGTTAGCTGCTATATTAGCCACTCTGTTAGCTCATATGTTAGCTGTTATATTAGCCACTCTGTTAGCTCATATGTTAGCTGTTGTATTAGCCACTCTGTTAGCTGCTATATTAGCCACTCTGTTAGCTCATATGTTAGCTGTTATATTAGCCACTCTGTTAGCTCATATGTGAGCTGTTGTATTAGCCACTCTGTTAGCTCATATGTTAGCTGTTATATTAGCCACTCTGTTAGCTCATATGTTAGCTGTTGTATTAGCCACTCTGTTAGCTCATATGTTAGCTGTTATATTAGCCACTCTGTTAGCTCATATGTTAGCTGTTATATTAGCCACTCTGTTAGCTCATATGTTAGCTGTTGTATTAGCCACTCTGTTAGCTCATATGTTAGCTGTTATATTAGCCACTCTGTTAGCTCATATGTTAGCTGTTATATTAGCCACTCTGTTAGCTAGTATGTTAGCTGCTATATTAGCCACTCTGTTAGCTCATATGTTAGCTGTTATATTAGCCACTCTGTTAGCTCATATGTTAGCTGTTATATTAGCCACTCTGTTAGCTCATATGTTAGCTGCTATATTAGCCACTCTGTTAGCTCATATGTGAGCTGCTATATTAGCCACTCTGTTAGCTCATATGTTAGCTGTTATATTAGCCACTCTGTTAGCTCATATGTTAGCTGCTATATTAGCCACTCTGTTAGCTCATATGTTAGCTGCTATATTAGCCACTCTGTTAGCTCATATGTTAGCTGTTATATTAGCCACTCTGTTAGCTCATATGTTAGCTGTTGTATTAGCCACTCTGTTAGCTGCTATATTAGCCACTCTGTTAGCTCATATGTTAGCTGCTATATTAGCCACTCTGTTAGCTCATATGTTAGCTGTTATATTAGCCACTCTGTTAGCTCATATGTTAGCTGCTATATTAGCCACTCTGTTAGCTCATATGTTAGCTGCTATATTAGCCACTCTGTTAGCTCATATGTTAGCTGTTATATTAGCCACTCTGTTAGCTCATATGTGAGCTGTTGTATTAGCCACTCTGTTAGCTCATATGTTAGCTGCTATATTAGCCACTCTGTTAGCTCATATGTTAGCTGTTATATTAGCCACTCTGTTAGCTCATATGTTAGCTGTTGTATTAGCCACTCTGTTAGCTCATATGTTAGCTGTTATAGTAGCCACTCTGTTAGCTCATATGTGAGCTGTTGTATTAGCCACTCTGTTAGCACATATGTTAGCTGCTATATTAGCCACTCTGTTAGCTCATATGTTAGCTGTTATATTAGCCACTCTGTTAGCTCATATGTTAGCTGCTATATTAGCCACTCTGTTAGCTTATATGTTAGCTGTTATATTAGCCACTCTGTTAGCTCATATGTTAGCTGCTATATTAGCCACTCTGTTAGCTCATATGTTAGCTGTTATATTAGCCACTCTGTTAGCTCATATGTGAGCTGTTGTATTAGCCACTCTGTTAGCTCATATGTTAGCTGCTATATTAGCCACTCTGTTAGCTCATATGTTAGCTGTTATATTAGCCACTCTGTTAGCTCATATGTTAGCTGTTGTATTAGCCACTCTGTTAGCTGCTATATTAGCCACTCTGTTAGCTCATATGTTAGCTGTTATATTAGCCACTCTGTTAGCTCATATGTTAGCTGTTGTATTAGCCACTCTGTTAGCTCATATGTTAGCTGCTATATTAGCCACTCTTTTAGCTCATATGTTAGCTGTTATATTAGCCACTCTGTTAGCTCATATGTTAGCTGTTATATTAGCCACTCTGTTAGCTCATATGTTAGCTGTTGTATTAGCCACTCTGTTAGCTCATATGTTAGCTGCTATATTAGCCACTCTGTTAGCTCATATGTTAGCTGCTATATTAGCCACTCTGTTAGCTCATATGTGAGCTGTTATATTAGCCACTCTGTTAGCTCATATGTGAGCTATTGTATTAGCCACTCTGTTAGCTCATATGTGAGCTGTTGTATTAGCCACTCTGTTAGCTCATATGTTAGCTGTTATATTAGCCACTCTGTTAGCTCATATGTTAGCTGTTGTATTAGCCACTCTGTTAGCTCATATGTTAGCTGTTATAGTAGCCACTCTGTTAGCTCATATGTGAGCTGTTGTATTAGCCACTCTGTTAGCTCATATGTTAGCTGCTATATTAGCCACTCTGTTAGCTCATATGTTAGCTGTTATATTAGCCACTCTGTTAGCTCATATGTTAGCTGCTATATTAGCCACTCTGTTAGCTTATATGTTAGCTGTTATATTAGCCACTCTGTTAGCTCATATGTTAGCTGCTATATTAGCCACTCTGTTAGCTCATATGTTAGCTGTTATATTAGCCACTCTGTTAGCTCATATGTGAGCTGTTGTATTAGCCACTCTGTTAGCTCATATGTTAGCTGCTATATTAGCCACTCTGTTAGCTCATATGTTAGCTGTTATATTAGCCACTCTGTTAGCTCATATGTTAGCTGTTGTATTAGCCACTCTGTTGGCTGCTATATTAGCCACTCTGTTAGCTCATATGTTAGCTGTTATATTAGCCACTCTGTTAGCTCATATGTTAGCTGTTGTATTAGCCACTCTGTTAGCTCATATGTTAGCTGCTATATTAGCCACTCTTTTAGCTCATATGTTAGCTGTTATATTAGCCACTCTGTTAGCTCATATGTTAGCTGCTATATTAGCCACTCTGTTAGCTCATATGTTAGCTGTTATATTAGCCACTCTGTTAGCTCATATGTTAGCTGTTGTATTAGCCACTCTGTTAGCTGCTATATTAGCCACTCTGTTAGCTCATATGTTAGCTGCTATATTAGCCACTCTGTTAGCTCATATGTTAGCTGTTATATTAGCCACTCTGTTAGCTCATATGTTAGCTGCTATATTAGCCACTCTGTTAGCTCATATGTTAGCTGCTATATTAGCCACTCTGTTAGCTCATATGTTAGCTGTTATATTAGCCACTCTGTTAGCTCATATGTGAGCTGTTGTATTAGCCACTCTGTTAGCTCATATGTTAGCTGCTATATTAGCCACTCTGTTAGCTCATATGTTAGCTGTTATATTAGCCACTCTGTTAGCTCATATGTTAGCTGTTGTATTAGCCACTCTGTTAGCTCATATGTTAGCTGTTATAGTAGCCACTCTGTTAGCTCATATGTGAGCTGTTGTATTAGCCACTCTGTTAGCTCATATGTTAGCTGCTATATTAGCCACTCTGTTAGCTCATATGTTAGCTGTTATATTAGCCACTCTGTTAGCTCATATGTTAGCTGCTATATTAGCCACTCTGTTAGCTTATATGTTAGCTGTTATATTAGCCACTCTGTTAGCTCATATGTTAGCTGCTATATTAGCCACTCTGTTAGCTCATATGTTAGCTGTTATATTAGCCACTCTGTTAGCTCATATGTGAGCTGTTGTATTAGCCACTCTGTTAGCTCATATGTTAGCTGCTATATTAGCCACTCTGTTAGCTCATATGTTAGCTGTTATATTAGCCACTCTGTTAGCTCATATGTTAGCTGTTGTATTAGCCACTCTGTTAGCTGCTATATTAGCCACTCTGTTAGCTCATATGTTAGCTGTTATATTAGCCACTCTGTTAGCTCATATGTTAGCTGTTGTATTAGCCACTCTGTTAGCTCATATGTTAGCTGCTATATTAGCCACTCTTTTAGCTCATATGTTAGCTGTTATATTAGCCACTCTGTTAGCTCATATGTTAGCTGTTATATTAGCCACTCTGTTAGCTCATATGTTAGCTGTTGTATTAGCCACTCTGTTAGCTCATATGTTAGCTGCTATATTAGCCACTCTGTTAGCTCATATGTTAGCTGCTATATTAGCCACTCTGTTAGCTCATATGTGAGCTGTTATATTAGCCACTCTGTTAGCTCATATGTGAGCTATTGTATTAGCCACTCTGTTAGCTCATATGTGAGCTGTTGTATTAGCCACTCTGTTAGCTCATATGTTAGCTGTTATATTAGCCACTCTGTTAGCTCATATGTTAGCTGTTGTATTAGCCACTCTGTTAGCTCATATGTTAGCTGTTATAGTAGCCACTCTGTTAGCTCATATGTGAGCTGTTGTATTAGCCACTCTGTTAGCTCATATGTTAGCTGCTATATTAGCCACTCTGTTAGCTCATATGTTAGCTGTTATATTAGCCACTCTGTTAGCTCATATGTTAGCTGCTATATTAGCCACTCTGTTAGCTTATATGTTAGCTGTTATATTAGCCACTCTGTTAGCTCATATGTTAGCTGCTATATTAGCCACTCTGTTAGCTCATATGTTAGCTGTTATATTAGCCACTCTGTTAGCTCATATGTGAGCTGTTGTATTAGCCACTCTGTTAGCTCATATGTTAGCTGCTATATTAGCCACTCTGTTAGCTCATATGTTAGCTGTTATATTAGCCACTCTGTTAGCTCATATGTTAGCTGTTGTATTAGCCACTCTGTTGGCTGCTATATTAGCCACTCTGTTAGCTCATATGTTAGCTGTTATATTAGCCACTCTGTTAGCTCATATGTTAGCTGTTGTATTAGCCACTCTGTTAGCTCATATGTTAGCTGCTATATTAGCCACTCTTTTAGCTCATATGTTAGCTGTTATATTAGCCACTCTGTTAGCTCATATGTTAGCTGTTATATTAGCCACTCTGTTAGCTCATATGTTAGCTGTTGTATTAGCCACTCTGTTAGCTCATATGTTAGCTGCTATATTAGCCACTCTGTTAGCTCATATGTTAGCTGTTATATTAGCCACTCTGTTAGCTCATATGTGAGCTGTTGTATTAGCCACTCTGTTAGCTCATATGTTAGCTGCTATATTAGCCACTCTGTTAGCTCATATGTTAGCTGTTATATTAGCCACTCTGTTAGCTCATATGTTAGCTGTTGTATTAGCCACTCTGTTAGCTCATATGTTAGCTGTTATATTAGCCACTCTGTTAGCTCATATGTTAGCTGTTGTATTAGCCACTCTGTTAGCTCATATGTTAGCTGTTATATTAGCCACTCTGTTAGCTCATATGTGAGCTGTTGTATTAGCCACTCTGTTAGCTCATATGTGAGCTGTTGTATTAGCCACTCTGTTAGCTCATATGTTAGCTGCTATATTAGCCACTCTGTTAGCTCATATGTTAGCTGTTATATTAGCCACTCTGTTAGCTCATATGTTAGCTGTTATATTAGCCACTCTGTTAGCTCATATGTTAGCTGTTGTATTAGCCACTCTGTTAGCTCATATGTTAGCTGCTATATTAGCCACTCTGTTAGCTCATATGTTAGCTGTTATATTAGCCACTCTGTTAGCTCATATGTGAGCTGTTGTATTAGCCACTCTGTTAGCTCATATGTTAGCTGCTATATTAGCCACTCTGTTAGCTCATATGTTAGCTGTTATATTAGCCACTCTGTTAGCTCATATGTTAGCTGTTGTATTAGCCACTCTGTTAGCTCATATGTTAGCTGTTATATTAGCCACTCTGTTAGCTCATATGTTAGCTGTTATATTAGCCACTCTGTTAGCTAGTATGTTAGCTGCTTTATTAGCTAGTATGCTAGCTGCTATATTAGCCTCTCCGTCAGCTAATATGTTAGTACAATCAATCAATCAATGTAACATCACATTTTTTTTAATGTTTTTAATTCTCTGAGGTTGTGAGAAAAATCTGTCAGTAACTGGACTCATTTTTGTTTTTTTGTTTTACTTCATTTTGTGTGGGAGAAAATATAAATCCAAAAACTGTAAACACAGAAAATAGCAAAGAAGGAATCAAGCAGTTAATTGAACTTCAAATTAAAATCAAATGTAATAAATCCGTGGAAACGTCGTCCTGCCGTTCGGGCGCAGGTCTGCTCTGATTTACGCCGGCTGTTGGACTTGAGGATCAAGTGATTAAGAGGATTTAAAAGAGGAAGAAGGGATTTTCTGGATTAGCGGAGCAACGTTTGTGTGCAAACAGGTTATGTGTGCGAGCACAACATCCGCGTTGTCCAGTGGATTAAAGTGAAAGTGAAACCGTTAACGTCTGGACTAAAAGGTTTCTTACCTTCCAGCTGCTGAACTGAATTGTTACTCATCCACGATTCACTTTTCCTTCAAGAGTTCTTCATTTACTCATTGATTTTCTTGTGAAATCCATCGATTCCTTGTCATGTGATCAAATGTTAGTTTCCTAGCAACTGGGTTGTAAAGATGGTGCCTCGGAAAGTCCTATGAAGCCTCTTTAAGTCTTCAGGAAGTGATTAGCAGCAACAGGAAGTAGAAAATAAGTCATCTGTATCCGACAGGAAGTGTTTTGGAACAAGAAAATGGAGACAGGAAGTGCTAATGAGCGACGGGAAGTCCCTCGGGGACCCCATAAATCAGACAGGAAGTGCTTAGGAACCCCATAAATCAGACAGGAAGTGCTTAGAAGTCATTTGTAGTTGACAGGAAGTGTTTAGGAACCCCTTAAATCAGGCAGGAAGTGCTCAGGGACCCCTTACATCAGACAGGAAGTGCTCAGGGACCCCCTAAATCAAATAGGAAGTGCTCAAGAATCTCTCAACTCAGACAGGAAGTGCTCAAGAATCCCTTAAATAGCACAGGAAGTGCTCAGGAACCCCTTAAATCAGACAGGAAGTGCTCAGGAACCCCTTAAATCAGACAGGAAGTGCTCAGGAACCCCTCAAATCAGACAGTAAGTGCTCAGGGAAACCCCTTAAATCAGACCGGAAGTGCTTGGGACCCCTTAAATCAAACCGGAAGTGCTCAAGGACCCCTTAATTCAGACAGGAAGTGCTCAAGGACCCCTTAAATCAGACAGTAAATGCTCAGGTAAACCCCTTAAATCAGACAGGAAGTGCTCAGGAACCCCTTAAATCAGACCGGAAGTGCTTAAAGACCCCTTAAATCAAACCAAAAGTGCTCAAGGACCCCTTAAATCAGACAGGAAGTGCTCAGGAACCCCTTAAATCAGACAGTAGGTGCTCAGGGAAACCCCTTAAATCAAACCAAAAGTGCTCAAGGACCCCTTAAATCAGACAGGAAGTGCTCAGGAACCCCTTAAATCAGACAGTAAGTGCCCAGGGAAACCCCTTAAATCAGACCGGAAGTGCTTAAGGACCCCTAAAATCAAACCGAAAGTGCCCAAGGACCCCTTAATTCAGACAGGAGTGCTCAAGGACCCCTTAAATCAGACAGGAAGTGCTCATGAACCCCTTAAAGCAGACAGTAAGTGCTCAGGGAAACAGCTTAAATCAGACCGGAAGTGCTTAAGGACCCTTTAAATCAAACCGAAAGTGCCCAAGGACCCCTTAATTCAGACAGGAAGTGCTCAAGGACCCCTTAATTCAGACTGGAAGTGCTCAGGGACCCTTTAAATCAGACCGGAAGTGCCCAGGGAAACCCCTTAAATCAGACCGAAAGTGCTTAAGGACCCCTTAATTCAGACATGAAGTGCTCAAGGACCCCTTAAATCAAACCGAAAGTGCTCAAGGACCCCTTAATTCAGACAGGAAGTGCTCAAGGACCCCTTAATTCAGACAGGAAGTGCTCATGAACCCCTTAAAGCAGACAGTAAGTGCTCAGGGAAACAGCTTAAATCAGACCGGAAGTGCCTAAGGACCCATTAAATCAAACCGAAAGTGCCCAAGCACCCTTTAATTCAGACAGGAAGTGCTCAAGGACCCCTTAATTCAGACTGGAAGTGCTCAGGGACCCTTTAAATCAGACCGGAAGTGCCCAGGGAAACCCCTTAAATCAGACCGAAAGTGCTTAAGGACCCCTTAATTCAGACATGAAGTGCTCAAGGACCCCTTAAATCAAACCGAAAGTGCTCAAGGACCCCTTAATTCAGACAGGAAGTGCTCAAGGACCCCTTAATTCAGACAGGAAGTGCTCATGAACCCCTTAAAGCAGACAGTAAGTGCTCAGGGAAACAGCTTAAATCAGACCGGAAGTGCCTAAGGACCCATTAAATCAAACCGAAAGTGCCCAAGCACCCTTTAATTCAGACAGGAAGTGCTCAAGGACCCCTTAATTCAGACTGGAAGTGCTCAGGGACCCTTTAAATCAGACAGGAAGTGCCCAGGGAAACCCTTTAAATCAGACCGAAAGTGCTTAAGGACCCCTTAATTCAGACATGAAGTGCTCAAGGACCCCTTAAATCAAACCGAAAGTGCTCAAGGACCCCTTAATTCAGACAGGAAGTGCTCAAGGACCCCTTAAATCAAACCGAAAGTGCTCAAGGACCCCTTAATTCAGACAGGAAGTGCTCAAGGACCCCTTAATTCAGACAGGAAGTGCTCAGTGACCCTTTAAATCAGACAGGAAGTGCTCAGGGAAACCCCTTATATCGGACCGGAAGTGCTTAAGGACCCTTAAATCAAACCGAAAGTGCTCAAGGACCCCTTAATTCAGACAGGAAGTGCTCAAGGACCCCTTAATTCAGACAGAAAGTGCTCAGGGACCCTTTAAATCAGACAGGAAGTGCTCAAGGACCCCTTAAATCAAATAGGAAGTGCTCAAGGACCCCTTAAATCAAATAGGAAGTGCTCAAGGACCCCTTAAATCAAATAGGAAGTGCTCAGGGACCCTTTAAATCAGACAGGAAGTGCTCAAGGACCCCTTAAATCAAATAGGAAGTGCTCAAGGACCCCTTAAATCAAATAGGAAGTGCTCAGGGACCCCTTAAATCAAATAGGAAGTGCTCAGGGACCCTTTAAATCAGACAGGAAGTGCTCAAGGACCCCTTAAATCAAATAGGAAGTGCTCAAGGACCCCTTAAATCAAATAGGAAGTGCTCAGGGATCCTTTAAATCAGACAGGAAGTGCTCAAGGACGCCTTAAATCAGACAGGAAGCGCTCAAGGACCCCTTAAATCAGACAGGAAGCGCTCAAGGACCCCTTAAATCAAATAGGAAGTGCTCAGGGACCCTTTAAATCAGACAGGAAGCGCTCAAGGACCCCTTAATTCAGACAGGAAGCGCTCAAGGACCCCTTAATTCAGACAGGAAGTGCTCAAGGACCCCTTAAATCAGACAGGAAGCGCTCAAGGACCCCTTAAATCAAATAGGAAGTGCTCAAGGACCCCTTAAAACAAATAGGAAGTGCTCAAGGACCCCTTAAATCAAATAGGAAGTGCTCAAGGACCCCTTAAATCAGACAGGAAGTGCTCAGGAGCAAAGTTGGAGTCAAAAAAAAGTGCTTAGTAATCAAGAGTAGCAAACAGGAAGTGCTTGCTTATAAAGAAAGTGCACATTTCATTTCCTGCTGACGTGCCAGTGAAGTATTGACTTTAGTTGAGTTCAACTTGCTTGTTTGGTGTCTGCGCTCCAACATCTCTCACCTTAAATTTTCATAAGCACTTATGAGGATAACCGCACTTCCCGTGTTGTTGGCATTAGCCTCCTCGTGGCTGGCCGACCACGCGTGTCTCCTCGCCGCGCCACTCCTCAATGATTCACGACTACACGCTTCGGAGCCATTTTGCAGATGGCGTCCGCGGGTCAGCGCCGCGTGGCACGCCGGCGTTCACACAACATCACACGGGAGTCTTCATTTGCGGGGTCGGCCTCGCATTTCCATCTGGGAATGTGGCACCTCGGCGAGTGCGAGCGATCCCGGCTCGCATTTGAAGAAATCATGAAGAATTAAGAGCGAGGAGTCAAGAGCGCGGAAGCGGCGGCGTCTGAAATAGTAATGTGTTGTAGCGTGTAGCTGTCAGCTCCGCTACCTGCTCGCCTTTGACTGGCAAACACTGGCCGTGCGCTGCCGCTCCTCACGCTAACATGAATGGAGGAATTCACCCTCGCACTGATTTCACCATTCATGCTCACCTTTATGTCTCCGTCAGTCCCCACAAGTCCACTCATGCGCTGCTTCTGTCCATCCCTTTGAAGTGGCCTCACCACTCAGAGCAAACTCAAGGCCCGGCGGGGCCAAATCTGGCACGCCGCCTTATTTGATGTGGCCCGCGAAAGCCTGGAAATACAAACTACAAAAGCAGGGAAGTTGTCACGTTGTGTAAATGGTAAATATGCCTGCAACATGTTTAAAAAAAGCTGGCACAAGTGGCAAAAAAGACTGAGAAAACACTTATTTGCAACATCCCACAGGTAAACAAGCTAATTGGGAACAGGTGGGTGCCATGATTGGGTATAAAAGCAGCTTCCATGAAATGCTCAGTCGTTCACAAACAAGGACGGGGGCGAGGGTCACCACTTTGTCAACAAATGCCTGAGCAAATTGTTTAAGGACAACATTTCTCAACCAGCTACTGCAAGGAATTTAGGGATTTCACCATCTACGCTCCGTAATATCATCAAAAGGTTCAGACAATCTGGACAAATCACTGCACGTAAGCCATGATATTACGCACCTTAGACCCCTCAGGCGGTACCGCATCAAAAAGCGACATCAGTGTGTAAAGGATATCACCACATGGGCTCAGGAACACTTGAGAAAACCACTGTCAGTAACTACAGTTGGTCGCTACATCTGTAAGTGCAAGTTAAAACTCTACTACCGTATTTCCTTGAATAGCCGCAGGGGCGTTAATTAATTTAAAACCTCCTGTCACTCCTGCGTTTACCGGAAACCGGTGGGATGGCCGTGCATGCGGTAATTATTTTAAAACCTCTTCTCACTCCGGCGTTTACCAAAAGGAATCCATAAAATTTAGGCGTGCGCTTTGAGTGTGATGTAAGCATACCATCATGAAAAGCACATTTAATTAACAAAAACGTTATTATGGTCTTACCTGTACTTATAAATGGAGTCCATTTGCAGCTCCTTCTGACCAAAAGCATTGATAACTTGTTTATAGAAGTCTTCCTTATTTTCTTTCTTCAGTTTTAAAAGTCTCTGTTTCGATGGAGATATTCCTTTAATTATTACCTCCTGCTTCGATTGAAAGTCCAGTTTAGAAAACTGTTTTATTTTAGATACCTGTATGTGATCCTCCATGTTAGAAGTTCAGGCAGAGGGAAAAAATAAATCTCTTGCTGCGTGTGTTCACTTCTTCTGCAGTACAGGAAGTCGCAAGAAGGATCACTAGCGCGGCAGCGCCCTCTACCACCAGGAGGCGGGAGTGATTTAATGACTTATACAGTATTTCACACACGCAGCTACGGTATATTAATAAAACATAGCTGCTTACTGTTCTCTTTAGCATACTGTACCGGTATTCAATAGCTTGAACCTTAAATCCTACTGAAAAGCTCTTTATCTTTTTTCCTTTGTGCGATTGTAAACTACTGAAATCAGCTTCCTCCATTTTGAAAAGGAGGACAGATGCGTCACTCGTGACGTAACGAATTTGACCCGGTGGAAGTTCTAGCCATATGCTAAATATTTTGCGAAACGAGTTTGACCCGGCGAAAATTATAGACATGCGATAATAAAATTAATATTTTGCGAAACGAATTTGATCCAGCTTCAATAATAAACCGGCGATAAGGCCAAGCATGCGTTAATTATTTTGAGAAACGAGTTTGACCCGGCAGTAATTCTAGACGTGCGAATACTATATTCCCTGCGCCAATTCAAGGAAATACGGTATGCAAAGCCAAAGCCATTTATCAACAACACCCAGAAGTCTATTCAATTGAATATAAGTTGAAAAGGATGTGCAAATCATTGTATTCTGTTTTTAACGGAAGCGACAACATGAACAAACATAAACATAAGGAGTGTGACAGGAGGAGACAAACGTTAGCAACAGTAGCATAGCTATATGTCGAGCTACACGCTCACAATAGATTTTAGAATTAAGCTGGTTTAGCATATTCCCTGTAACTACACATACAACCACATAAACATAAGTAATACTGTAGGACAGGAGAACGCAAACGTTAGCAACACTAGTGTAGATGTATGTCGCGCTACGGGCTAACGATAGATTTTAGCATCAAACTAGCTTAGCATATTCCCTGTAACTACACATACAACAACAGAAACATAAGTAATAGGACAGGAGAACGCAAACGTTAGCAACACTAGCATGGCTATATGTCGAGCTACACGCTAACGATTGATTTTTAGCATCAAGCTAGCTTAGCATATTCCCTGTAACTACACAAACAACAACATAAACATAAGTAATAGGACAGTAGAACGCAAATGGTAGCAACACTAGCATAGCTATATGTCGAGCTACACGCTAACGATATATTTTAGCATCAAACTAGCTTAGCATATTCCCTGTAACTACACGTACAACAACATAAACATAAATAATACTGTAGGACAGGAGAACGCAAACATTAGCAACACCAGCGTAGCTATATGTCGAGCTACGGGCTAACGATAGATTTTAGCATCACGCTAGCTTAGCATATTCCCTGTAACTACACAAACAACAACGACAGCGACACCAAAACCGTGAGTTTAAAATCCTGGACGACTCCCCCGACGCCTTCCCGTCGCTCCCTGAAGTGCTGCGATTTTGACGCGAGGAGGAAAGCGAGAGGAGCGCTCCTATGGCAACAGGAAGTGACTTAAATGAAGACAAACACGCGGCCTCTGAACCTCCGCCTACGCTCTGGTACGCGCGCATCCATCAACGCGCTAACTTTGTGGCGTCGCTGATTGCCAAAGGCTCCTCGCGTGAACCGCTTAAATAGGTCACGCCTGGGAATAATTGTATTAAGCGCTGGAAATAGAAGTAAACAGGAAGCGCCGAGAACAACACAAGTCTTTTTTGGAGGCCTTCTCTAAAAAAAACAAAAAAAAACAAATGGCAGAAAAAGTCTGGAGGGAAGCGCTCGTCTCTTTTTTCCCGTCTGCCGCATAAAGAAGCAAAAAAGCCAATTATGAGCAGAAAGACTTTGGACGAGAGTTGGAACTTGATAACATTCTTTGGCTGAAAGGAACTCAGACGATTCCTATATGAGCTACATGCTAACAATGGAATTTTGCATCAAGCTAGCTTAGCATATTCCCTGTAACTACACATACGGCAACATAAACATAATAGGACAGGAGAACGCAAACGTTAGCAACGCTAGCATACCTATATTTCGAGCTACATGCTAACAATAGATTTTAGCATCAAGATAGCTTAGCATATTCCCTGTAACTACACATACGACAACATAACATAAGTAGTAGGACAGGAGAATGCAAACGTTAGCAACACTAGCGTAGCTATATGTCGAGCTACACGCTAATGATAGATTTTAGCATCAAACTAGCTGAGCATATTCCCTGTAACTACACATACGACAACATAAACATAAGTAGTAGAACTGGACAACGCAAACGTTAGCAACACTAGCATACTTATGCAAGCTACATGCTAACGATAGATTTTAGCATCAAGCTGTCTTAGCATATTTCCTGTAACTACACGTACAACAACATAAACATAAGTAATAGGACAGGAGAATGCAAACATTAGCAACACTAGCGTAGCTGTATGTCGAGCTACACGCTAACAATAGATTTTAGCATCAAGCTGTCTTAGCATTATCCCTGTAACTACACATACAACAACATACACATAAGTAGTAGGACAGGACAACGCAAACGTTAGCAACACTAGCATACTTATGCAAGCTACATGCTAACGATAGATTTTAGCATCAAGCTGTCTTAGCATATTCCCTGTAACTACACGTACAACAACATAAACATAAGTAATAGGACAGGAGAACGCAAACATTAGCAACACTAGCGTAGCTGTATGTCGAGCTACACGCTAACAATTGATTCTAGCATCAAGCTGTCTTAGCATTATCCCTGTAACTACACATACGACAACATACACATAAGTAGTAGAACTGGACAACGCAAACGTTAGCAACACTAGCATACTTATGCAAGCTACATGCTAACGATAGATTTTAGCATCAAGCTGTCTTAGCATATTTCCTGTAAATACACGTACACCAACATAAACAGAAGTAATATGACAGGACAACGCAAACGTTAGCAACACTAGCATACTTATGCAAGCTACATGCTAACGATAGATTTTAGCATCAAGCTGTCTTAGCATATTCCCTGTAACTACACATACAACAACATAAACATAAGTAATAGGACAGGAGAACGCAAACATTAGCAACACTAGCGTAGCTGTATGTCGAGCTACACGCTAACAATAGATTTTAGCATCAAGCTGTCTTAGCATTATCCCTGTAACTACACATACAACAACATAAACATAAGTAGTAGGACAGGACAACGCAAACGTTAGCAACACAAGCATACCTATGCAAGCTACATGCTAACGATAGATTTTAGCATCAAGCTGTCTTAGCATATTTCCTGTAACTACACGTACAACAACATAAACATAAGTAATAGGACAGGAGAACGCAAACATTAGCAACACTAGCGTAGCTGTATGTCGAGCTACATGCTAACAATAGATTTTAGCATCAAGCTGTCTTAGCATTATCCCTGTAACTACACATACGACAACATACACATAAGTAGTAGGACAGGACAACGCAAACGTTAGCAACACTAGCATACTTATGCAAGCTACATGCTAACGATAGATTTTAGCATCAAGCTGTCTTAGCATATTCCCTGTAACTACACGTACAACAACATAAACATAAGTAATAGGACAGGAGAACGCAAACGTTAGCAACACTAGCGTAGCTATATGTCGAGCTACACGCTAACAATAGATTTTAGCATCAAGCTAGCTTAGCATAGTCCCTGTAACTATACATACGACAACATAACATAAGTAGTAGGACAGGACAACGCAAACATTAGCAACACTAGCATACTTATGCAAGCTACATGCTAACGATAGATTTTAGCATCAAGCTGTCTTAGCATATTTCCTGTAACTACATGTACACCAACATAAACATAAGTAATAGGACAGGAGAACGCAAACATTAGTAACACTAGCGTAGCTGTATGTCGAGCTACACGCTAACAATAGATTTTAGCATCAAGCTGTCTTAGCATTATCCCTGTAACTACACATACAACAACATAAACATAAGTAGTAGGACAGGACAACGCAAACGTTAGCAACACAAGCATACCTATGCAAGCTACATGCTAACGATAGATTTTAGCATCAAGCTGTCTTAGCATATTTCCTGTAACTACACGTACACCAACATAAACATAAGTAATAGGACAGGAGAACCAAGCGTTAGCAACACTAGCGTAGCTATATCATGATTGGTTGAAAAGTTATCTTGGTGGCAGAGAACAGTACGTGCATATGAATAATGTAGATTCAGATAAAAAGATTATAACACATGGAGTACCCCAAGGTTCTGTATTGGGACCAAAATTGTTTTTATTGTACATTAATGATATCTGTAAAATCTTTAAAAAACTCAACTGTATTCTCTTTGCTGATGATACAAGTCTGTACTGTTCTGGGCAAGACCTTGGCCATCTCTTAGGGACTGTAGAGAGTGAACTCCACATACTAAAGCAATGGTTTGATGCCAATAAACTATCAATCAACCTAAATAAAACAAAATATATAATTTTTGGAAATAGGAAAAATAACAAACAGTGTCATATAAGAATTGATGATATGGAGATAGAAAGGGTGTATTCAACAAAATTTTTGGGAATCCATATAGATGATAAATTAAATTGGAAACTGCACATAAATATACTTAAGACAAAGATGGCAAAAAATATTGCTATGTTACATAAAATAAAAAACTCCGTAAATCAAAAGGCTCTTATCATGTTATATAATTCTTTTGTACTCCCTTATCTTAATTATTGTGTCGAAATCTGGGGTAACAATTACAAAACAAACATTAAATCTATATTCTTACTTCAAAAGAAAGCGATTAGAATTGTAAATTATGCAGATTATCATGACCATACCAATGCTCTGTTTATTAAATTAAAAACATTAAAACTGCACGATCTTGTTGACCTCAACACTGCTATTGTGACGTACAAAGCTCATAACCACATGCTGCCTGGGTGTCTACAGGAGAGGTTTAAACCCAGAGAGAATCCCTATGACCTCAGAGGTTCAGCTGTCTTCCAGAAAGCTAAGATAAGAACAAGCTTAAAAAGTAGATGTGTTTCTGTCAGGGGGGTTCAACTGTGGAACAGCTTGGATAATTCCTTAAAATGTTCCAGTTCTATTCACACATTTAAAAAACACTTTAAGACCAATGTCTTGAAAAAATATATCACTCTAGAATCAACACAGTAGTTAATACTATGATCAATGTTAATTCAAATACTAAATGTGGGTTATAAATAATAATGGAAGTACAATTGTTTGTATATAGTATATAAATTGGTACAAAGGTTTAACATGTCTACAAGGATATTTCACATGCCTTTACTGTGTATATAATTGAACTGTGTTTATGTTATGTATAATGTGTATTTATAATATGTTGTACAATGGACATTCAATAATTTTCGGAAGTTTATTTTGTACTTGACATTGTTTATAGGGTTAGGCGCAATAAGTGTTCAACTTCAGCCTAAACCCTTTCGGTCTGCAACATTTTCATTTTCAATTTGGGAATGTACAACTGTTTGTTTGTTTTGTTGACGATTGACCGAAGAATAATAAACTTGAAACTTGAAACTATATGTCGAGCTACACGCTAACAATAGATTTTAGCATCAAGCTAGCTTAGCATAGTCCCTGTAACTATACATACGACAACATAACATAAGTAGTAGGACAGGACAACGCAAACATTAGCAACACTAGCATACTTATGCAAGCTACACGCTAACGATAGATTTTAGCTTCAACAGTCTATAGCAGTGTTTTTCAACCACTGTGCCGCAGCACACTAGTGTGCTGTGAGATACAGTCTGGTGTGCCGTGGGAGATTATCTAGTTTCACCTATTTGGGTGAAAAATATTTTTTGCAAACCGGTAGTTGTAGTCTGCAAATGATGTGTTGTTGTTGAGTGTCGGTGCTGTCTCGAGCTCGGCAGAGTAACCGTGTAATACTCTTCCTTATCAGGAGGTGGCAGCCGCTAGCTAATTGCTTTGTAGATGTCAGAAACAGCGGGAGGCAGAGTGCAGGTAAAAAGGTGTCTAATGCTTAAACCAAAAATAAACAAAAGGTGAGTGCCCCTAAGGAAAGGCATTGAAGCTTAGGGAAGGCTATGCAGAACCAAACTAAAACTGAACTGGCTGCAAAGTAAACAAAAACAGAATGCTGGACGACAGCAAAGACTTACTGCGGAGCAAAGACGGCGTCCACAAAGTACATCCGAACATGACATGACAATCAACATACAATGTCCCCACAAAAAAGGATAAAAAACAACTGAAATATTCTTGATTGCTAAAACAAAGTAGATGCGGGAAATATCGCTCAAAGGAAGACATAAAACTGCTCCAGGGAAATACCAAAAAAAGAGAAAAAGCCACTAAATTAGGAGCGCAAGACAAGAAGTAAAACACTACACACAGGAAAACAGCAAAACAGTCCAAATAAGTCAGGGTGTGATGTGACAGGTGGTGACAGTACACCTACTTTGAGACAAGAGCTATAGTGATGCATGCTTGGTTATGCTTTAAAGGCCTACTGAAAGCCACTACTAGCGACCACGCAGTCTGATAGTTTATATATCAATGATGAAATCTTAACATTGCAACACATGCCAATACGGCCGGGTTAACTTATAAAGTGACATTTTAAACTTCCCAGGAAACTTCCGCTTGAAAACGTCGCGGTATGATGACGTATGCGCGTGACGTCACGAGGTCAAGGGAAGTGTTTGGACCCAATTCAAATACCTCTGTTTTCTTCGACAAAATTCCACAGTATTCTGGACATCTGTGTTGGTGAATCTTTTGCAATTTGTTTAATGGACAATGGAGACTGCAAAGAAGAAAGTTGTAGGTGCGATCGGTGTATTAGCGGCTGGCTGTAAGAACACCAACACCAGGAGGTTGTGTTGTGTTTTGAGCAGGATAGCAGACGCACTACGGTGAGTACAGCTTTGGCTCCCAAACATTTGATCGCTTGCCCGTACGTGCGTGTCGATATGTGCATGTCAGGTACGTAACTTTGGGGAAATATATGTTTCTTGCCGACTCTGATGGCGGCCGGGGTGTCGTCAAAAGCGTACAACGCCCGCCGCCGCATCTAAGTTAGCTTCTATTTTTTTTAGCTTCGCCAAGCTGAAAAATATTAACCGCGTATTTACATGTTCATGGTTTAATAGTATTGTTGATCTTCTGTCTATCCTTCCAGTCAGGGTTTTTTAAAAATTTAGTTTCTATCTGCATTTGACTCTGATGCTATCACGTTGGCTACGTAGCTAGGTTAGCTTCTATTTTTTTAGCTTCGCCAAGCTGAAAAATATTAACCGTGTATTTACATGTTCATGGTTTAATAGTATTGTTGATCTTCTGTCTATCCTTCCAGTCAGGGTTTTTTTTAAAATTTAGTTTCTATCTGCATTTGACACTGATGCTATCACATTGGCTACGTAGCTAGGTTAGCTTCTATTTTTTTAGCTTCGCCAAGCTGAAAAATATTAACCGTGTATTTACATGTTCATGGTTTAATAGTATTGTTGATCTTCTGTCTATCCTTCCAGTCAGGGTTTTTTTAAATTTAGTTTCTATCTGCATTTGACACTGATGCTATCACGTTGGCTACGTAGCTAGGTTAGCTTTTATTTTTTTAGCTTCGCAAAGCTGAAAAATATTAACCGTGTATTTACATGTTCATGGTTTAATATTATTGTTGATCTTCTGTCTATCCATCCAGTCAGGGTTTTTATCTATTTAGTTTCTATCTGCATTTGAGACTGATGCTATCACGTTGGCTACGGAGCTAGGTTAGCTTCTATTTTTTTAGCTTCGCCAAGCTGAAAAATATTAACCGTGTATTTACATGTTCATGGTTTAATATTATTGTTGATCCTCTGTCTATCCTTCCAGTCAGGGTTTTTATCTATTTAGTTTATATCTGCATTTGAGACTGATGCTATCACGTTGGCTACATAGCTAGGTTAGCTTCTATTTTTTTAGCTTCGCCAAGCTGAAAAATATTAACCGTGTATTTACATGTTCATGGTTTAATATTATTGTTGATCTTCTGTCTATCCTTCCAGTCAGGGTTTTTTTTAATTTAGTTTCTATCTGCATTTGACACTGATGCTATCACGTTGGCTACGTAGCTAGGTTAGCTTCTATTTTTTTAGCTTCGCCAAGCTGAAAAATATTAACCGTGTATTTACATGTTCATGGTTTAATAGTATTGTTGATCTTCTGTCTATCCTTCCAGTCAGGGTTTTTTTTAAATTTAGTTTCTATCTGCATTTGACACTGATGCTATCACGTTGGCTACGTAGCTAGGTTAGCTTCTATTTTTTTTTAGCTTCGCCAAGCTGAAAAATATTAACCGTGTATTTACATGTTCATGGTTTAATAGTATTGTTGATCTTCTGTCTATCCTTCCAGTCAGGGTTTTTTTAATTTAGTTTCTATCTGCATTTGAGACTGATGCTATCACGTTGGCTACGTAGCTAGGTTAGCTTCTATTTTTTTAGCTTCGCCAAGCTGAAAAATATTAACCGTGTATTTACATGTTCAGTCACTGTGAATGTCCATTTCGCAGTCTTGACTCTCATTTTCAAGAGGATATAGTATCTGAGGTGGTTTAAAATACAAATCCGTAATCCACAATAGAAAAAGGAGAGAGTGTGGAATCCAATGAGCCAGCTTGTACCTAAGTTACGGTCAGAGCGAAAAAAGATACGTCCATCACTGCCTCTCAAGTCCTTCACTGTAACGTTCCTCATCTACGAATCTTTCATCCTCGCTCAAATTAATGGGGTAATCGTCACTTTCTCGGTCCGAATCTCTCTCGCTCCATTGTAAACAAAGGAAAATTGTGAGGAATACTAGCTCCTGTGACGTCACGCTACTTCCGGTACAGGCAAGGCTTTTTTTTATCAGCAAGCAAAAGTTGCGAACTTTATCGTCGATATTCTCTACTAAATCCTTTCAGCAAAAATATGGCAATATCGCGAAATGATCAAGTATGACACATAGAATGGATCTGCGATTCCCTTTTAAATTAAAAAAAATCATTTCAGTAGGCCTTTAAAGTCATATCCAACAATTGCGACAATTTTTTACTGTCAACTGAGTTTAGTTTTTTAATGATTTGATGCTGGTGGTGTGCCTCCGCATTTTTTCAACGCAAAAAATGTGCCTTGGCTCAAAAAAGGTTGAAAAACACTGGTCTATAGGTCCCTAAGATATATAGATATGTAATGTATTCATACATTGTTTATGTAGCATGTATATATAACCTAATCATATTGTTTCTTCAATTTAAAAATAGCTGACCGTTTTTCCCCTCTTCTCTGGGATTATATTCCCAGTTTTGATCTGGGACGTCCGGTCATTTATAGCATATAAGAATATTCTATTACTGTTAAGCAAACTATGAATAATAAAACGTGTGTCATTTATCATAGCTACACGTATGACACAAAAAGCGTGTGAAAATCAGTGGTATTCAGTCAGGTAAGATGAATTAATGCGCTGACAGTTCATTGCTCCTGCCAAATGTATTGCACTGAGTGGAGCAGATCACCACTCCAAGATGGCGGCCACGCGTCTCGTCAGCGGCAGTAGGCTACTGCGCTCCATGCTGCGTACCCTTAGAACATGTCTATGGGTCCAACCCTCCCAAACAGATCCTGGATCAGTGACTTCTGCTGCTCGTCGAGGCCAGAGAACGACGACGAGGAAGTCTGGCGGTAAAAACTAAAAATGTAAATCATCACCAGAATGTGTTCTGTAACTTGGACATTATTTACTCATGATGGGGTTTTTTTTATGATAGTTGTCTGAATTCACAAAAGTTGCGGCGAAAAATTAAGATGTTTTGAGGCCCCTTTTTTTTATAGCATTAATTTATGTTGTGATTTTTATGACTTCAACTAAGAGGTAAATGTTTTTATACTACATTACTATATAACTATGTTGTTTTTGTGCAGGAATCAAATGATTTTTTCGATCGGGCACCTTGATGGGCAGCTAAGAGGTTCAAGGATGACGTGTTGACTGTTAATTAAGCAGCAGATGAGCATCAATCTCCATCAAAGACTGCCCATCTTAGCGATAAAGGTGATACAGGTGAGTGTTAACGATCGCTAATTAGTGCCATTGTTATGCAAATGAAGCGGCGAGTTATTGTTCTTTGTGCGGCATTGTTGTAAGTGATGTTATGTGCTAGCTGATATGCTAACACTTGAAGTGTGAAGCTAACTTTAACCATGTTTTTTTTCATTTTTTTATTTATTAAAATGTTTATTATTGAACAACAAACACACATTTATAATTCACACAAAAGTCAAGGCACTTTCAATCCAATCCAATCCACTTTATTTATATAGCACATTTACACAACAAGAATGTTTCCAAAGTGCTGCACAGCCATGTTAAAAACAATATTAAAAACAATATCAAAAACAATATTATGCTACACCAATGACTGAATAAAAACAAAGAATAAATGAATAGAAAACCAATACAGAGACAATATAAAAAATAAATATGATTAAAAACGATTTTAAAGGGTAAAACCAATTAAAACAGTAAAATAGACATCAAAATGTATAACCCTAACCCTAACCACACAGGACAACAGAGGACAGAAAAGAAACAAAAGCAAATTCAGATTTAAATATATATATATCCATCCATCTATCCATTTTCTACCGCTTGTCCCTATAAATATATATAAGTATATATATTTATATAATCACTCGCCATACAGCAATTACCTGACACCTTCTATGTTAGCTACCTCTCTTTGTTTATAATGTCTATTTTCTGCTGGATCTACTCTCTATTTTATGCTGCAGCTGTTACATATACTGTAATATTGTACATGCTCATTGTTATATATTGTCTATATGATATAAACATATAATATAATATATCAGTATATATCATATACTGTACATATATTATGTAAATATTACAAACCGGTATATGTTATATTTTATATTGCTACTATGGTACATTTCCATCCTTACACTTTCCATCCTTTGTAACTGAGCTACTGTGTGGAACAATTTCCCTTGTGGATCATTAAAGTTTGCCTAAGTCTAAATATAAATAAATAATAATAATAAAAAATATGAAAAAAAGACAAAAATGTACCTAAATCACTTTAAATGTTTTTAACAAAGATATCAATTTAAGGGCGTTTGTACTCTTAATCATCCTCCAAGATTTGATGGATAATAATAAACCATTAAGCCAATTAGAGAATGTAAGCCTTACTTTCATTAATCAACATTTATGTAGAAATGTTTTTGCCTGTAGCATAATAATGTTGACAAACATTTCAATGTTGTAGTCGTTTATGAAAATACCAAATGTGATCTCTTTTATAGAGAATGGGGATATCTCCACACCCTTGTCTCTCAGCCAATCGCTGATCTCCTCCCAAAACACATGTACACTCTCACATTCCACACACATGTACAGTATCACACATACACATGTACAGTAACACACAAACACATGTACATACACTCTAACATTCCACACACACATGATTGACATCCTCTACAGCTCCACAGATATATCATGTTAAATTCAAGTTTCAAAAAATCCTTTGAAGGGTATATTCCATTAATAATTGTATATTGTATTTCTTTAATTTTGGGAAGAATTGGGTATGTAATATATCTTGTCCTTATTTTCCTTAGTTTAACTTTTGTAAACTTTAACCAACATTTTATAAGTGTGGTGTATGTTTTGGTTATTGATTTTTTGTGTGTGGAAAAACAACAAAAAGTTGGTTTATTTGAATTTCATTTTAAATGTGATAAAACAAAGTGTTTTTCTTTTTAAAGAGCAATGGCTACATTAACATTAACATATAGATTTAATGATTAATTTTCATAATCAGACATCAAAAATGAAGAAAAAAAACTCAACTCAATCCCAGTTTTACAATACTTGGGATAGGAATTTACAAAGCTATTGAGAAGACAAATATGATACTTATTAAATACAAACCTAAAAAAAAAAGGAAAACAAAAAAATTTATAAACGCAACGGTATCAATAATAGTTATCAGTGTTTCCCACACATTCATTTATTTGTGGCGGTCCGCCACGAAAGAATTACGTCCGCCACAAATAGATTTTTCGTTTTTTTTTGTTGTCCTGTCCAGCTTCTCAGGCAAATCATATAGTTGATGTAGATGCCCATATAGGCTGTTCAGATTTACTTTACAAAAGAGAAGTGTAGGATACTTCTCTTGTTGTCTTATTTGTATTTGACCACTACTGTTTTCTGTTTATTTGTTACTGACTGTGGCAGGACACCTCTGCCTCTGTTTCACTTTATGTTGCTGGTAAATAATATGGTTGTAGTAGTAGGCTAAAGTTAAATTATTTAGTATGCACTAATTAAAGGGGCAGAGCTTTAAGAGACATTTTAGCTTTTATATTTTATAAGATATATTTTTTGTAAGAACCACAATTAATAAATATATTTCAGTGAATAACTTATTGTTCAAATCTGTATATAAATATGTACATAAAGTGTTGTAATTATATTGTAAAATGGATGGATGGATGGATGGACGTTTAAAACAAAACTGTTATTATTAATTAGTAAGTATACATTTTTTGAGCCTTTTTAGAGAAAATCATATCATTGTAGTAAATTATGCAAATTACTCGATGTCATGGTGACCACGCCAATAGCCACGCCCATAGCCACGCCCCCACCGCCACAGGTATCTTGGCAGTTTGTGGGAAACACTGGTTATAATATCAATAATAATTGTTTTTAATCCAAAATTGTTATCTTCAAATAAAAAATAATTAAATCAATTCATAATAATAATAAATCGGTGAAAAAAGGAACGTTTATTTGTAGAGTACAATTCATACACAAGGCAATTACAAGAAGGAGAAGAAAATGTAAAAAATATATCAATCATAATTCCTATGAAGGAAAGAAAATAACATCATCATAAAAACAATCCTAATTCAAATTGGGATCGGTCGAATAGTGTAGATAAAATACTTTCAGTTGTCTTATGCACAATTAACCTGCTCAGTGGCCTCAGTGAGATCGGTAGGTCGTGAGTTCAAACCCCGGCCGAGTCATAACAAAGACTATAAAAATGGGAGCCATTACCTCCCTGCTTGGCACTCAGCATCAAGGGTTGGAATTGGGGGTTAAATCACGAAAATGATTCCCGGGCGCGGCCACCGCTGCTTCTCACTGCTCCCCTCACCTCCCAGGGGGTGAGCAAGGGGATGGGTCAAATGCAGAGAGTAATTTCACCACACCTAGTGTGTGTGACTATCAGTGGTACTTTAACTTTTAAAAATAAACATGTTTTCAGTCTGGATTTGAACATTGCCAACATTGAGGCCTGTCTCCCACCTTCTCGAAGACTATTCCAGATTGCTTGGTCCTGACTCTGGGCACCAGCAGGAGACCACTCCGAGGTTCCGAGAGCTCGAGGCGGCTCATATGGTTCTAACATGTCAGAGATGTACTTTGGCACAAGACCAAGCAGAGCTGTTTTAAAGTCTATTCACTGAACAACAGGAGGTGTGCAGTGACCTTGACACTGGACTAATATGGTCATATTTCCTGGTTTTGGTCAGGACTCGAGCAGCAGCATTCTGGGTGTACTGCAGCTGCCTTACAGCTCGTTTAGAGAGCCCAGTGAGGAGGCTTTTACAGTAGTCTAAATCAGTGTTTTTCAACCACTAGTGTGCCGTGAGATAGTCTGGTGTGCCGTGGGAGATAATGTAATTTCACCTAATTGGGTTAAAAATATTTTTTCGCAAACCAGTAATTATAATCCGCAAATGTGCCGTTGTTGTGTGTCTGTGCTGTCTAGAGCTGGGCATAGTAACCATGTAATACTCTTCCATATCAGTAGGTGGGTGGCAGCAGGTAGCTAATTGCTTTGTAAATGTCGGGAACATGGTTTGTCGTGATCACAATATGCGGGAGGCAGCGTGTAGGTAAAAAGGTATCTAACACTTAAACCAAAAATAAACAAAAGGCGAGTGCCGTTAAGTGCCGCTAAGAAAAGGCATTGAAGCTTAGGGAAACTAAACTAAAACTGAACTGGCTGCAAAGTAAACAAAAACAGAATGCTGGACGACAGCAAAGACTTACAGCGTGTGGAGCAGACGGCGTCCACAAAGTACATCCATACATGACTAGCATTCAAAAAAGCGGTTATTCATCCTCTACTCAAAAGACCTAACCTCGATCCTGACCTCATGGTAAACTACCGGCCAGTGTCCCACCTTCTGTTTATCTCAAAAATCCTGCTAGCCTGTTCATTGGATGGGGACATCTCTACGCTGCTGACCCGTCTCCGCTCGGGATGGTTCCTGCTGGCCCCACCATGGACTGGACTTTCGCTGATGTGTTGGACTTTCACAATATTATGTCAGGCCCACTCGACATCCATTGCTTTCGGTCTCCCCTAGAGGGGGGGGGGGGGGTGTTACCGGGTTACCCACATATGCGGTCCTCTCCAAGGTTTCTCATAGTCATTCACATTGACGTCCCACTGGGGTGAGTTTTCCTTGCCCGTATGTGGGCTCTGTACCGAGGATGTCGTTGTGGCTTGTACAGCCCTTTGAGACACCTGTGATTTAGGGCTATATAAATAAACATTGATTGATTGATTGATGACAATCAACAATGTCTCCACAAAGAAGGATAGCGTCCGCACAACTTAAATAGTCTTGATTGCGAAAACAAAGCAGGGGCGGGGAATAGCGTTCCAGGAAGACATGAAACTGCTACAGGAAAATACCAACAACACAGGAAAAGCCACCAAAATAGGAGCGCAAGACAAGAACTAAAACACTACACACAGGAAAACACCAAAAAAAATTTAAAAAGTTAGGGAGAACGACTTTTTATTGTTGATATCGGCTGCTGAGTTACATTTTTTTAATGTTTTCTGCTGTTGGTGAGCCTCTGGATTTTTTTCAATGAAAAAAATGTGCCTTGGCTCAGAAAAGGTTGAAAAACACTGGTCGAACCTGCTGCAAGCTAAGGCTAATTACTCTTTTTTTCAAGTCTGATAGACCAGTGTTTTTCAACCACTGAGATACAGTCTGGTGTGCCGTGGGAGATTATCTAATTTCACCTATTTGGGTGAAAAATATTTTTTGCAAACCAGTAATTACAGTCTGCGAATGATGTGTTGTTGTTGAGTGTCTGTGCTGTCTAGACCTCGGCGGAGTAACCGTGTAATACTCTTCCATATCAGTAGGTAGCAGCCGGTAGCTAATTGCTTTGTAGATGTGGGAAACAGCAGGAGGCAGCTTGCAGGTAAAAAGGTGTCTAATGATTAAACCAAAAATAAACAAAAAGGTGAGTGCCCTTAAGAAAAGGTATTGAAACTTAGAGAAGGCTATGCAGAACGAAACTAAAACTGAACTGGCTGCAAAGTGAACAAAAACAGAATGCTGGACGACAGCAAAGACTTACTGTGGAGCAAAGACGGCGTCCACAATGTACATCCGAACATGACATGACAATCAACAATGTCCCCACAAAGAAGGATAAAAACAACTAAAATATTCTTGATTGCTAAAACAAAGTAGATGCGGGAAATATTGCTCAAAGGAAAACATGAAACTGCTACAGGAAAATACCAAAAAAAGAGAAAAAGCCATTAAAAAAGGAGCGCAAGACAAGAACCAAAACACTACACACAGGAAAACAGCAAAGAACTCCAAATAAGTCACGGCGTGATGTAACAGGTGGTGACAGTACACCTACTTTGAGACTTTTTTTTTACCATGAATTGATTAACGTGGACCCAGACTTAAACAAGTTGAAAAACTTATTGGGGTGTTACCATTTAGTGGTCAATTGTACGGAATATGTACTGTACTGTGCAATCTACTAATAAAAGTCTCAATCAATCAATCAAAAACAAGAGCTATATTGATGCATGCTTGGTTATGCTTTAAAGCAGGGGTCACCAACCTTTTTGAAAGCAAGAGCTACTTCTTGGGTACTGATTAATGCGAAGGGCTACCAGTTTGATACACACTTAAATAAATTGCCAGAAATAGCCAATTTGCTCAATTTACCTTTAACTCTATGTTATTATTAATAATTAATGATATTTACACTTAATTGAACGGTTTAAAAGAGGAGAAAACACGAAAAAAATGACAATTAAATTTTGAAACATAGTTTATCTTCAATTTCGGCTCTTTAAAATTCAAAATTCAACCGAAAAAAAGAAGAGAAAAACTAGTTAATTCAAATCTTTTTGAAAAAATTAAAAAAATAATTCATGGAACATCATTAGTAATTTTTCCTGATTAAAATTAATTTTAGAATTTTGATGACATGTTTTAAATAGGTTAAAATCCAATCTACACTTTGTTAGAATATATAACAAATTGGAAGAAGCTATATTTCTATCAAAGACAAATCATTATTTCTTCTAGATTTTTCTGAACAAAAATTTTAAAAGAAATTCAAAAAACTTTGAAATAAGATTTAAATTTGATTCTACAGATTTTGTAGATTTGCCAGAATAATTTTTTTGAATTTTAATCATAATAAGTTTGAAGAAATATTTCCCAAATATTCTTCGTCGAAAAAACAGAAGCTAAAATGAAGAATTAAATACAAATTTATTATTCTTTACAATAATAAAAAAAAAAATTACTTGAACATTGATTTAAATTGTCAGGAAAGAAGAGGAAGGAATTTAAAAGGTAAAAAGGTATATGTGTTTAAAAATCCTAAAATCATTTTTAAGGTTGTATTTTTTTCTCTAAAATTGTCTTTCTGAAAGTTATAAGAAGCAAAGTAAAAAAATTCATGAATTTATTTAAACAAGTGAAGACCAAGTCTTTAAATATTTTCTTGGATTTTTAAATTCTATTTGAGTTTTGTCTCTCTTAGAATTAAAAATATCGAGCAAAGCGAGACCAGCTTGCTAGTAAATAAATACTATTTAAAAAATAGAGGCAGCTCACTGGTAAGTGCTGCTATTTGAGCTATTTTTAGAACAGGCCAGCGGGCTACTCATCTGGTCCTTACGGGCTACCTGGTGCCCGCAGGCACCGCGTTGGTGACCCCTGCTTTAAAGTCATATCCAATAACAATATCCAACAAGTTTTTACTGTCAACTGAGTTTCGTTTTTTAACGATGTCTGCTGGTGGTGTGCCACCGCATTTTTTCAACGCAAAAAATGTGCCTTGGCTCAAAAAAGGTTGAAAAACACTGTGATTGACATTATTGTAAAAAAAAAAAATAAATAAATTTTGATGTGAATCGATAGTGTTTTTTCAAGTGTTGTTCCGCGTGGTAAAATCATTTACTCGATAACGGTAGGGGTGTAACGGTACGTGTATTTGTATTGAACCGTTTCGGTACGGGGGTTTAGCTTCGGTTCGGAGGTGTACCGAACGAGTTTCCACACGGACATATTAAGTAGCGTAGCGCACGTTGTGTAAACAATGCACACCGAGGCACAACGTTGATTGATTGATTGAAACTTTTATTAGTTGCACAGTTCAGTACATATTCCGTACAATTGACCACTAAATGGTAACACCCGAATACGTTTTTCAACTTGTTTAAGTCGGGGTCCACGTAACGTCGTAACGGCGTCCACATGCTAGCAGCTAACGGGCTAGGATAGACTGACCATAAGTCCTCTTTTCACGGGACATGTCCTCTTTTGCGGAGTTGTCCGGGCGGAGTTTCTTAAATGCCTCAAATGTCCGGCATTTTGAGTTAGGGTTGCGTGTATTTTCAATGTACGTTCAGGGTTAAGAAGGGGTTAAAAACAAAACAAACAGCAGCATTGGTGAGGGAGGGGCAGAGAGAGAGAGTTATGATAAACGCGCATGCGTCGCCAGGCTCTGCTTTTTATCCATAGATTTATCACATTTAATGTTTTATTATCTATAGCAGGGGTGTCAAAAGTGTGCCCCGGAGGCCATTTGCGGCCCACAGCTAATGTTTTAAAGCAGTGGTTCTCAACCTTTTTTCAGTGATGTACCCCCTGTGAACATTTTTTTAATTCAAGTATCAGAGCAAAGCATTTTTGGTTGAAAAAAAAGAGGAAAAGAAGTAAAATACAGCACTATGTCATCAGTTTCTGATTGATTAAATTGTATAACAGTGCAAAATATTGCTCATTTGTTGTGGTCTTTCTTGAACTATTTGGAAAAAAAGATATACAAATTACTATAAACTTGTTGAAAATTAAACAAGTGATTCAATTATAAATAAAGATTTCTACACATAGAAGTAATCATCAACTTAAAGGCCTACTGAAAGCCACTACTAGCGACCACGCAGTCTGATAGTTTATATATCAATGATGAAATCCTAACATTGCAACACATGCCAATACGGTCGGGTTAACTTATAAAGTGACATTTAAAATTTCCCTGGAAATATCCGGCTGAAACGTCGCGGTATGATGACGTATGCGTGTGACGTAGTCAGTTTAACGGAAGTTATGGTACCCCGTAGAATCCTATACAAAAAGCTCTGTTTTCATTTCCTAATTCCACAGTATTCTGGACATCTTTTGCAATTTGTTTAATGAACAAAGAAGGCTGCAAAGAAGACAGTTGTAGGTGGGATCGGTGTATTAGCAGCGGACTACAGCAACACAACCAGGAGGACTTTGTTGGAGAGCAGACGCGCTAGCCGGCGACCTCACCTTGACTTCCTACGTCTCCGGGCCGCCAAACGCATCGGGTGAAGTCCTTCGTCCTTCCGCCGATCGCTGGAACGCAGGTGAGCACGGGTGTTGATGAGCAGATGAAGGCTGGCTGGCGTAGGTGGAGAGCTAATGTTTTTAGCATAGCTCTGTGAGGTCCGGTGGCTAAGTAGGCTTCAATGGCGTCGTTAGCACAGCATTGTTAAGCTTCGCTAGCCTGGAAAGCATTAACCGTGTAGTTACATGTCCACGGTTTAATAGTATTGTTGATTTTCTATCTAGAGATTTTTTTTGTTTCTATATGCAGTTAAAGCACGATGCTATCACGTTAGCTCGTAGCTAAAGCGTTTCGCCGATGTAAAAAGGCACTGAATGTCCATTTCGCGTTCTCGACTCTCATTTTCAAGAGGATATAGTATCCGAGGTGGTTTAAAATACAAATCCGTGATCCACAATAGAAAAAGGAGAGAGTGTGGAATCCAATGAGTCAGCTTGTACCTAAGTTACGGTCAGAGCGAAAAAAAATATGTATTTCACTGCATTCTAGTCCGTCACTCTAACGTTCCTCATCCATGAATCTTTCATCCTCGCTCAAATTAATGGGGTAATGGTCCGAATAGCTCTAGCTGCGTTGAAAACAATAGGAAAATATGAGGGAGTGAACAACTGACAACGTCACGCTACTTCCGGTAGGGGCAAGGTTTTTTTTTATCAGAGACCAAAAGTGGCGAACTTTATCGTCGATGTTCTCTACTAAATCCTTTCAGCAAAAATATGGCAATATCGCAAAATGATCAAGTATGACACATAGAATGGATCTGCTATCCCCGTTTAAATAAAAAAATGTCATTTCAGTAGGCCTTTAAAGTGCCCTCTTTGGGGATTATAATAGAGATCCATCTGGATTCATGAACTTCATTCTAAACATTTCTTTACAAAAAAAGAAATCTTTAACATCAATATTTATGGAACATGTCCACAAAAAAATCTAGCTGTCAACACTGAATATTGCATTGTTGCATTTCTTTTCACAGTTCTTTTTGACAGACATTTTAGTGAGGGTCCAACCATCATGTCATGGGGGAAACTCTGCGTTTATGGTAATAAATGGAATAGCCTACTTGATTTGATGTTCAGTTTATGAACTTACATTCATATTCTGTTGAAGTATTATTCAATAAATATACACTACCGTTCAAAAGTTTGGGGTCACCCAAACAATTTTGTGGAATAGCCTTCATTTCTAAGAACAAGAATAGACTGTCGAGTTTCAGATGAAAGTTCTCTTTTTCTGGCCATTTTGAGCGTTTAATTGACCCCACAAATGTGATGCTCCAGAAACTCAATCTGCTCAAAGGAAGGTCAGTTTTGTAGCTTCTGTAACAAGCTAAACTGTTTTCGGATGTGTGAACATGATTGCACAAGGGTTTTCTAATCATCAATTAGCCTTCTGAGCCAATGAGCAAACACATTGTACCATTAGAACACTGGAGTGATAGTTGCTGGAAATGGGCCTCTATACACCTATATAGATATTGCACCAAAAAGCAGACATTTGCAGCTAGAATAGTCATTTACCACTTCAGCAATGTATAGAGTGTATTTCTTTAAAGTTAAGACTAGTTTAAAGTTATCTTCATTGAAAAGTACAGTGCTTTTCCTTCAAAAATAAGGACATTTCAATGCGACCCCAAACTTTTGAACGCTAGTGTATTTATAAAGGATTTCTGAATTGTTGCTATTTTTAGAATATTTAAAAAAAATCTCACATACCCCTTGGCATACCTTCAAGTACCCCCATTTGAGAACCACTGTTTTAAAGGCCCACGGCACATTCTAAAAATACTATTAAAATAAACCAAAACATAACAAAGGTGAAATAAAAAAGCTTAAAGGTTAAATGTAATTTAGAAAAAGTTGCAATGTTGACTAATAAAACAAAGCTGTTTTTTTTTCTTCTTTCAAACTGTCATTGCTCAAAACATAATATTGAATCAAAATGATCATTCTTGACCTATCCAAGGTTCCCGTTACTTCATGTCAAATATTCCACTAAGAAAAATATTTTTGGTGGAAAATTTTGCAAATTTGGTAAATAAATAACCCAAAAATTTATATTTTGTTGTTTTCTTACTGTACCGAAAATGAACCGAACCGTGACTTCTAAACCGAGGTACGTACCGAACCGAAATGTTTGTGTACCGTTACACCCCTACATTATTCTAAAAAAAAAAATGGAATCAATAGTGTTTTTTCAAGTGTTGTTCCGCGTGGTAAAATCATTTACTCAATAACGGTATTGGAGAAACTCTACCATGTTGCAGTAAGTTCCATGTACGGTTCTACGGTAGTCGTCACACTTTGACTTGATTGCCGGGACTCATAGGGGTGTATTTGTATTGAACCGTTTCGGTACGGGGGTTCCGGTTCGGTTCGGAGGTGTACCGAACGAGTTTCCACTCGGACATATTAAGTAGCGTAACGCACGTTGTGTAAACAATGCACACCGAGGCACAACACACGGCATGCTAGCAGCTAACGGGCTAGGATAGACTGACCATACGTCCTCTTTTCACCGGACATGTCCTCTTTTGCGGAGCTGTCAGGGCGGAGTTTCTTAAACGCCTCGAATGTCCGGCATTTTGAGTTAGGGTTGCGTGTATTTTCAATGTACGTTCAGGGTTAAGAAGGGGTTAAAAACAAAACAAATGGTGCGCGCAGCAGCATTGGTGAGGGAGGGGCAGAGACAGAGAGAGAGAGAGAGAGAGTTATGATAAACGCGCATGCGTCGCCAGGCTCTGCTTTTTATCCATAGATTTATCACATTTAATTTTTTATTATCTATAGCAGGGGTGTCAAAAGTGTGCCATTTGCGGCCCACAGCTAATGTTTTAAAGGCCCACGGCACATTCTAAAAATACTATTAAAATAAACAAAAACATAACAAAAGTGAAATAAAAAAGCTTAAAGGTTAAATGTAATTTAGAAAAAGTTGCAATGTTGACTAATAAAACAAAGCTGTTTTTTTTTCTTTCAAACTGTCATTGCTCAAAACATAATATTGAATCATAATCAACGTTATTATGAATTATTGACCTATCCAAGGTTCCCATTACTTCACATCAAATATTCCACTATTTTTGGTGGAAGATTTTGCAAATTTGGTAAATAAATAACCCAAAAATGTATATTTTGTTGTTTTCTTACTGTACCGAAAATGAACCGAACCGTGACCTCTAAACCGATGCACGTACCGAACTGAAATTTTTGTGTAGCGTTACACCCCTACATTATTCTAAAAAAAAAAAATGGAATCGATAGTGATTTTTCAAGTGTTGTTCCGCGTGGTAAAATCATTTACTCGATAACGGTATTGGAGAAACTACTACGTTGCAGTAAGTTCCATGTACGGTTCTACGGTAGTCGTCACACTTTGACTTCATTGCCGTGACTCTTGAAGGTTCTGACCTTTTTTTGTTTCGTTGCGTGCCCTTTTCCAAACAGTTTCTTTTGAACTGTCGGTGATCCCGGCGAGGCGTTCTGCGAGCGTTGTGGTTCGGTGTGATGCGATCTCTCCTTTCCGACAATAACACTGAGCCCAATTGAAAAAGTGGGTCAGCTATTCTTAGTAGCCACGGAGCGTCGTCCTCCTGCAAACAAGCTGCGCTGCGGCAGCGCCGAGTAAACACCCAGGTGGAAGTTAAGGCACACTTTTTATCCGCATGCTAACTTCCCGCGGAGGGGCGGCGGTTTATCTGGGATAAAACGTGAGAACGTTTGTGTTCTGATTTCCTCACCTCTGTCCGAGGCTACCGTCTTGTGCCTCATTTGACGCCCTTTTACCCTCCCCTCCGAGTGGCGTTCACTCCCCGAAAAGGGCGCTGGAAGGCACGGAGGCATCGTCCTGGCGTGCACCTCGGCCTGCTTGCAAACACAGACCCCCCCAAAGAAGCATATGCCGCGCTCGCCAATGGAAACGGACACGGCGGAAATTAGGCAGGCTTTTATGGCGGCGAGGAAGCGGTGAATTAGTGCTCGCAATCAGGCTGGATAAATCACACGAGGCTGCGCACTCAGCGGGCCGGAGAGTTCCAGTGGAGCAGAAAGGGATTTAGCGGCGGAGCAGAAAATGTTCTGTGGTCCTGCAGGCATCGCATGACAAAGCTGACAAATCTGTCAAGTCGTACTCAGAGGCAGAAGTCACTGTTCGGACGACTACCTGAGCTCCTTTCACCTCCGCGAGGCCACCTCCTGCCTTTTCCTTCAAGGGGGAAACATGGCTGCCACGTGTTTGCACGCCGGACGCTGAGGAGAGTCAGCATTTCTAGGAACCGGCCATGAATATTTGCCAACCGATCAATCAAAGTTGATTTATACAGCCCTTAATCACAAGTGTCTCAAAGGGCTGAGTGATGATGTCATAACCTGCACTTCAAGTACCAGGAGAGTGGAAAAAACAAGTTGCCTCGTTATTGAAGCTATTCTCATATACACTATATTGACAAAAGTATTTAGCCACCTGCCTTGACTCACATATGAACTTGAAGTGCCATCCCATTCCTGACCCGTAGAGCTATTACAGCTTCAACTCTTCTGGGAAGGCTGTCCACAAGGTTGTGTGCGGAGTGTGCTTATAGGAATTCTCCGCCATTCTTCCAAAAGCGCATTGGTGAGGTCACACACTGATGTTGGTGGAGAAGGCCTGGCTCTCAGTCTCCGTTTCTAATTCATCCCAAAGGTGTTGTATCGGGTTCAGGTCAGGACTCTGTGCAGGCCAGTCAAGTTCATCCACACCAGGTGATCTTGAAGTGCCATCCCATTCCTGACCCGTAGGATTCAATAATAGTATTGTAGTAGTGACGCGGCGTGCCAGGTTAAACGAGGCGGCGTGCCACATTAAACGAGGCGGCGTGCCAACTTAAACGACGCGGTGGCCCAACTTAAACGACGTGGGGAGCCATCCTAAATGACGTGGCGGCCCACGTTAAACGGCGTGGCGGCCCAACTTAAACGACGTGGGTAGCCACTTTAAACGACATGGGGAGCCACCCTAAACGATGTGGCGTGCCACCCTAAACGACGTGGGGGCCCAACTTAAACGACGTGGGTAGCCACTTTAAACGACATGGGGTGCCACCCTAAACGATGTGGCGTGCCACCCTAAACGACGTGGGGGCCCAACTTAAACGACGTGGGGAGCCACTTTAAACGACGTTGGAAGCCACAATAAACGACGTGGGAAGCCACTTTAAACGACGTGGGGAGCCACCTTAAATGACGTGGGGAGCCACCTAATCGACGTGGGGAGCCATCCTTCAACGACGCGGGGCCCAAACTTAAACGACGCGGGGTGCCACCTTAAACGACGCGGGGTGCCACATTAAACGACGCGGAGTGCCACCTTAAACGACGCGGGGTGCCACCTTAAACGGCGCGGCGGGCCACCCTAAACGACGTGAGTAGCCACTTTAAACGATGCGGCGTGCCACGTTAAACGACGCGGGGTGTCACCTTAAACGACGCAGCGGGCCACCTTAAACGACGCGGGTAGCCACTTTAAACGACGCGGCGTGCCACATTAAACGATGCGGCGGCCCAACTTAAACGACGCGGGGTGCCACCTTAAACGATGCGGTGTGCCACCTTAAACGATGCGGGGAGCCACCTTAATCGACGCGGGGAGCCACATTAATCGACGCGGGGAGCCACATTAATCGACGCGGGGAGCCACCTTAATCGACGCGGGGAGGCACCTTAATCGAAGCGGCGTGCCACCTTAAACGACGAGCGTGCCACCTTAAACGACGGGGCGTGCCACCTTAAACGACGGGGCGTGCCACCTTAACGACGGAGCGTGCCACATTAAACGACGGGGCGTGCCACCTTAAACGACGGAGCGTGCCACGTTAAACGACGGGGCGTGCCACTTTAAACGACGTTGGAAGCCACTTTAAACGACGTGGGTAGCCACTTTAAACGACATGGGGAGCCACCCTAAACGATGTGGCGTGCCACCCTAAACGACGTGGGGACCCAACTTAAACGACGTGGGGAGCCACCTTAAACGACGTTGGAAGCCACAATAAACGACGTGGGAAGCCACTTTAAACGACGTGGGGAGCCACCTTAAACGACGTGGGAAGCCACTTTAAACGACGTGGGGAGCCACCTAATCGACGTGGGGAGCCACCTTCACCGACGCGGGGCCCAAACTTAAACGACGCGGGGTGCCACCTTAAACGACACGGGTGCCACATTAAACGGCGCGGCGGGCCACCCTAAACGACGTGAGTAACCACTTTAAACGATGCGGCGTGCCACTTTAAACGACGCGGGGTGCCACCTTAAACGACGCGGGGTGTCACCTTAAACGACGCGGCGGGCCACCTTAAACGACGCGGGTAGCCACCTTAAACGACGCGGCGTGCCACATTAAACGACGCAGCGGCCCAACTTAAACGACGCGGGGTGCCAGCTTAAACGATGCGGTGTGCCACATTAAACGACGCGGGGAGCCACCTTAATCGACGCGGCGTGCCACATTAAACGACGCGGCGTACCACCTTAAACGACGCGGCGTGCCACCTTAAACGACGCGGCGTGCCACATTAAACGACGGGCGTGCCACCTTAAACGACGGGGCGTGCCACCTTAAACGACGGGGCGTGCCACCTTAAACGACGGGGCGTGCCACCTTAAACGACGGGGCGTGCCACCTTAAACGACGGGGCGTGCCACCTTAAACGACGGGGCGTGCCACCTTAAACGACGCGGCGTGCCACAATAAATGACGCGGCGTGCCACCTTAAACGACGCGGCGTGCCACCTTAAACGACGCGGCGTGCCACCTTAAACGACGCTGCGGCCCAACTTAAACGACGTGGGGAGCCACTTAAAACGATGTGGGGAGTCACCCTAAACGACGTGGCGTGCCACCCTAAACAACGTGGGGGCCCAACTTAAACGACGTAGGGAGCCACTTTAAACGACGTGGGAAGCCACATTAAACGACGCGGCGTGCCACATTAAACGACGCTGCGGCCCAACTTAAACGACGCGGCGGCCCAACTTAAACGACGTGGGGAGCCACTTAAAACGACGTGGGGAGTCACCCTAAACGACGTGGCGTGCCACCCTAAACAACGTGGGGGCCCAACTTAAATGACGTGGGGAGCCACTTTAAACGACGTGGGTAGCCACATTAAACGACGTGGGAAGCCACATTAAACGACGTGGGAAGCCACTTTAAACGACATGGCGGTCCACCTTTATCGACATGGCGGGCCACCTTAAACGACGCGGGGAGTCACCTTCAATGACGCGGGGGCCCACCTTCAACGACGCGGGGAGTCACCTTCAATGACGCGGGGGCCCACCTTCAACGACGCGGGGGCCCACCTTCAATGACGCGGGGGCCCACCTTCAACGACGCGGGGAGTCACCTTCAATGACGCGGGGGCCCACCTTCAACGACGCGGGGGCCCACCTTCAACGACGCGGGGGCCCACCTTCAACGACGCGGGGAGTCACCTTCAATGACGCGGGGGCCCACCTTCAACGACGCGGGGAGTCACCTTCAATGACGCGGGGGCCCACCTTCAACGACGCGGGGAGTCACCTTCAACGACGCGGGGAGTCACCTTCAATGACGCGGGGGCCCACCTTCAATGACGCAGGGGCCCACCTTCAACGACGCGGGGAGTCACCTTCAACGACGCGGGGAGTCACCTTCAATGACGCAGGGGCCCACCTTCAACGACGCGGGGAGTCACCTTCAATGACGCGGGGGCCCACCTTCAACGACGCGGGGGCCCACCTTCAATGACGCGGGGGCCCACCTTCAACGACGCGGGGAGTCACCTTCAATGACGCGGGGGCCCACCTTCAATGACGCGGGGAGCCACCTTAATCAACACGGGGGTCTACGTTAAACGACGCGGGGGTCTACGATAAACGACGCGGGGGTCTACGATAAACGACGCGGGGGTCTACGTTAATCGACGCTGGGAGCCACATTAAACGACGCGGGAGTCTACGTTAATCGACGCTGGGAGCCACCTTAAACGACGCGGGGGTCTACGTTAAACGACGCGGGGGTCTACGTTAAACGACGCGGGGGTCTACGTTAATCGACGCGGGGGTCTACGTTAATCGACGCTGGGAGCCACCTTAAACGACGCGGGGGTCTACGTTAAACGACGCGGGGGTCTACGTTAATCGACGCGGGGGTCTACGTTAATCGACGCTGGGAGCCACCTTAAACGACGCGGGGGTCTACGTTAATCGACGCGGGGGTCTACGTTAATCGACGCTGGGAGCCACCTTAAACGACGCGGGGGTCTACGTTAAACGACGCGGGGGTCTACGTTAATCGACGCGGGGGTCTACGTTAAACGACGCGGGGGTCTACGTTAATCGACGCGGGGGTCTACGTTAATCGACGCGGGGGTCTACGTTAATCGACGCGGGGGTCTACGTTAATCGACCCGGGGGTCTACGTTAATCGACGCGGGGGTCCACGTTAAACGACGCGGGGAGCCACCTTAAACGACGCGGGAAGCCACCTTAAATGACGTGGGGGCCCACGCAGTGTGAACAAAGCATAAGAAAGTCCCTCTCCTTAATGGTGTTGTAGGTGATATGACATGTATTACATTGGACAAGTGCACACTGACAGTGTTGATGTCAAAAGTGGATACAAAGCGCTTCTGCATGATATATTTATGAAGGATGTTTTAGTTCTAATTTGGGTTTCAGTTGGCCAACCCTGCCTTGAAAGGTTGAAAAACAGACGCTCCTTGTTTTATCTTTGATATGTTTCCGTTAAAAAACATGACATTTTTCTTTGTGGGGCTGATGCTTGCCGTCTGGTATCCTGCATCGCCATGGATACGCAACTATTACTGCAGCGGGGAGCGCACGTCACCCAAGTCCGCACAAAGTGTGATGTTGTTGCAGTCTTCAACGACTTTGGAGTGGGGAAAAGTGGCCAGTAAATAGCCGCTTTAAGGCCTAAAAGCCCAGCAAAGGCAAAAAAATTAAAGGTGCTAAGTGACCTTTGCTTTCAGCGGCTGTCTGCAAGAGAGGTAAAGGTCATATTTGTATTGTTACACTTATGTTCACACATATTAGCATGCTTTTTTTTTCACCAGCACAAAAAAAAAAACTGAATTTGTCCGCAATTTCACCGAGATCCTCTTTTGTTGACGTTTAGCAAGGAGACACTTACCCGTGACCGCCATGTATTTGTACTTTCATTTAAAAAAAACAACAAAAAACAGTCTTTGCAGGTGACCATGGTGACGCTGCAGCAACACCAATCTGCTGAGTCATGGTGTCAGTATATGACTGACTTAAACATTACTGTGAGTCATGGTGTCAGTATATGACTGACTTAAACATTACTGTGAGTCATGGTGTCAGTATATGACCGACTTAAACATTACTGTGAGTCATGGTGTCAGTATATGACTGACTTAAACATTACTGTGAGTCATGGTGTCAGTATATGACTGACTTAAACATTACTGTGAGCCATGGTGTCAGTATATGACTGACTTAAACATTACTGTGAGTCATGGTGTCAGTATATGACTGACTTAAACATTACTGTGAGTCATGGTGTCAGTATATGACTGACTTAAACATTACTGTGAGTCATGGTGTCAGTATATGACCGACTTAAACATTACTGTGAGTCATGGTGTCAGTATATGACTGACTTAAACATTACTGTGAGTCATGGTGTCAGTATATGACTGACTTAAACATTACTGTGAGCCATGGTGTCAGTATATGACTGACTTAAACATTACTGTGAAACATGGTGTCAGTATATGACTGACTTAAACATTACTGTGAGCCATGGTGTCAGTATATGACTGACTTAAACATTACTGTGAAACATGGTGTCAGTATATGACTGACTTAAACATTACTGTGAGCCATGGTGTCAGTATATGACTGACTTAAACATTACTGTGAGCCATGGTGTCAGTATATGACTGACTTAAACATTACTGTGAGCCATGGTGTCAGTATATGACTGACTTAAACATTACTGTGAGCCATGGTGTCAGTATATGACTGACTTAAACATTACTGTGAGTCATGGTGTCAGTATATGACTGACTTAAACATTACTGTGAAACATGGTGTCAGTATATGACTGACTTAAACATTACTGTGAGTCATGGTGTCAGTATATGACTGACTTAAACATTACTGTGAGTCATGGTGTCAGTATATGACCGACTTAAACATTACTGTGAGTCATGGTGTCAGTATACGACTGACTTAAACATTACTGTGAGCCATGGTGTCAGTATATGACTGACTTAAACATTACTGTGAGTCATGGTGTCAGTATATGACTGACTTAAACATTACTGTGAGTCATGGTGTCAGTATATGACTGACTTAAACATTACTGTGAGCCATGGTGTCAGTATATGACTGACTTAAACATTACTGTGAGCCATGGTGTCAGTATATGACTGACTTAAACATTACTGTGAGTCATGGTGTCAGTATATGACTGACTTAAACATTACTGTGAGTCATGGTGTCAGTATATGACTAAACCTTACACAATCTTTTCAATGATTATATTGTTTACTTCCAGATGAATGCTTTGAAATCATGAGTCAAGTTGACAAGCGAATAAAACGACTTGGCGGTCCAACTTAATCGACGTGGGGGGCCACTATAATCGACGTGGGAGGCCAACGTTAAACAAGGTGGGGAGCCACATTAAAAGACGTGGGGGACCACATTAATCAACGTGGGGGCCCACCTTAAACGTCGTGGGGGCCCACTTTAAACATTGTGAGGGCCCACCTTAAACGATGTGCGGAGCCACCTTAAACGACGCGGGGGGCCGCTTTTAACGACGTTTTGGACCAAATCAAACGATTTGGCGGGCCAAATCAAACGACTTTGCGGCCCATCTTAAATGACGTGGGGGGCCAACTTAAACGATGTTGCAGGTCAACTTAATCGACGTGGCGGGCCACATTTAATGACGTGGGTGGCCAAATTAAACGACGTCAGGGGCCAAATTAAACAACTTGGCGGGCCGACTTGGCGGGCCAACTTAAACGGCGTGGGAGGCCATGGTTAAACAACGTGGGGGGGCCACGTTAAAAGACGTGGGGGGCCACATTAATCAACGTGGGGGCCCACATTAATCAACATGGGGGCCTACTTTAAACATTGTGAGGGCCCACTTTAAACAATGTGGGGGGCCACATTAATCAATGTGGGGGCCCACTTTAAACGTTGTGAGGGCCCACCTTAAACGATGTGTGGGGCCACATTAAACGACGTGGGGGGCCACCTTAAACGACATGGGGGGCCGCATTTAACGACATTGGGGACCAAATCAAACGATTTGGCGGGCCAAATTAAACGACTTTGCGGCCCATCTTAAACGACGTGGGGGCCCACCTTAAACGACGTGTGGAGCCACCTTAAACGATGTGCGGAGTCACCTTAAACGACGTGGGGGCCCACATTAAACAACGTGTGGAGCCACCTTAAACGACGTGTGGAGCCACCTTAAACGATGTGCGGAGTCACCTTAAACGACATGGGGGCCCACCTTAAACGACGCGTGGAGCCACCTTAAACGACGTGTGGAGCCACCTTAAACTATGTGCGGAGTCACCTTAAACGACATGGGGGCCCACCTTAAACGACGTGGGGGCCCACGTTAAACGACGTGTGGAGCCACCTTAAACGACGTGTGGAGCCACCTTAAACGACGTGTGGAGCCACCTTAAACGATGTGCGGAGTCACCTTAAACGACATGGGGGCCCACCTTAAACGACGTGGGGGCCCACCTTAAACGACCTGTGGAGCCACCTTATACGATGTGCGGAGTCACCTTAAACGACGTGGGGAGCCGCATTTAACGACATTGGGGACCAAATCAAACGATTTGGCGGGCCAAATTAAACGACTTTGCGGCCCATCTTAAACGACGTGGGGGCCCACCTTAAACGACGTGGGGGCCCACCTTAAACGACGTGGGGGCCCACCTTAAACGACGTGTGGAGCCACCTTAAACGATGTGCGGAGTCACCTTAAACGACGTGGGGGCCCACCTTAAACGACGTGGGGGCCCACCTTAAACGACGCGTGGAGCCACCTTAAACGATGTGCGGAGTCACCTTAAACGACGTGGGGGCCCACCTTAAACGATGTGCGGAGCCACCTTAAACGACGTGGGGGCCCACCTTAAACGATGTGCGGAGTCACCTTAAACGACGTGGGGGCCCACCTTAAACGACGTGTGGAGCCACCTTAAACGACGTGTGGAGCCACCTTAAACGATGTGCGGAGTCACCTTAAACGACATGGGGGCCCACCTTAAACGACGTGGGGGCCCACCTTAAACGACGTGTGGAGCCACCTTAAACGATGTGCGGAGTCACCTTAAACGACGTGGGGAGCCGCATTTAACGACATTGGGGACCAAATCAAACGATTTGGCGGGCCAATTTAAACGACTTTGCGGCCCATCTTAAATGACGTGGGGGGCCAACTTAAACGATGTGGCAGGTCAACTTAATCGACGTGGGTGGCCAAATTAAACGACTTGGCGGGCCAACTTAAACGGCGTGGGAGGCCACATTAATCAACGTGGGGCCCACTTTAAACGTTGTGAGGGCCCACCTTAAACGACGTGGGGGGCCACATTAATCAACGTGGGGGCCCACTTTAAACGTTGTGAGGGCCCACCTTAAACGACGTGGGGGGCCGCATTTAACGACATTGGGAACCAAATCAAACGATTTGGCGGCCCATCTTAAATGACGTGGGGGGCCACATTAATCAACGTGGGGGCCCACTTTAAACGTTGTGAGGGCCCACCTTAAACGACGTGGGGGGCCACATTAAACGACGTGGGGGGCCGCATTTAACGACATTGGGAACCAAATTAAACGACTTTGCGGCCCATCTTAAATGACGTGGGGGGCCAACTTAAACGACGTGGCAGGTCAACTTAATCGACGTGGCGGGCCACATTTAATGACGTGGGTGGCCAAATTAAACGACGTCGGGGGCCAAATTAAACGACTTGGCGGGCCAACTTAAACGGCGTGGGAGGCCATCGTTAAACAACGTTGGGGGGCCTCGTTAAAAGACGTGGGGGGCCACGTTAATCAACGTGGGGGACCACGTTAATCAACGTGGGGGACCACGTTAATCAACGTGGGGCCCACTTTAAACGTTGTGAGGGCCCACCTTAAACGACGTGGGGGGCCACTTTAATCAACGTGGGGGGCCGTTTTTAACGACGTTGGGGACCAAATCAAACGACTTTGCGGCCCATATTAAATGACAGGGGGGCCAACTTAAACGATGTGGCAGGTCAACTTAATCGACGTGACGGGCCACATTTAATGATGTGGGTGGCCAAATTAAACGACGTCGGGGGCCAAATTAAACGACTTGGCGGGCCAACTTAAACGGCGTGGGAGGCCATCGTTAAACAACGTGGGGGGGCCACGTTAAAAGACGTGGGGGCCCACGTTAATCAACGTGGGGGTCCACTTTAAACGTTGTGAGGGCCCACCTTAAACGACGTGGGGGGCCCACCTTAAACGACGTGGGGGGCCAACTTAAACGACGTGGGGGGCCACCTTAAACGATGTGCAGAGTCACCTTAAACGACGTGGGGGGCCGCCTTTAACGACATTGGGGACCAAATCAAACGATTTGGCGGGCCAAATTAAACGACTTTGCGGCCCATCTTAAATGACGTGGGGGGCCAACTTAAACGACGTGGCAGGTCAACTTAATCGACGTGGCGGGCCACATTAAACGACGTCGGGGGCCAACTTAAACGACGTCGGGGGCCAACTTAAACAACGTCGGGGGACAACTTAAACGACGTCGGGGGACAAATAAAACGACTTGGCGGGCCAACTTAAATGGTGTGGGAGGCCATCGTTAAACAACGTGGGGGGGGGGGCACATTGAAAGACATGGGGGGCCACTTTAATCAACGTGGGGGCCCACTTTAAACGTTGTGAGGGCCCACCTTAAACGACGTGTGGAGCCACCTTAAACGACGCGCGGAGCCACTTTAAACGACGTGCGGGCCACATTAAATGACGTGCGGGCCCACCTTAAACGACGTGGGGGCCCACTTTAAACGTTGTGAGGGCCCACCTTAAACGATGTGCGGAGTCACCTTAAACGACGTGGGGGGCCGCCTTTAACGACATTGGGGACCAAATCAAACGATTTGGCGGGCCAAATTAAACGACTTTGCGGCCCATCTTAAATGACGTGGGGGGCCAACTTAAACGATGTGGCAGGTCAACTTAATCGACGTGGCGGGCCACATTAAACGACGTCGGGGGCCAACTTAAACGACGTCGGGGGCCAACTTAAACAACGTCGGGGGACAACTTAAACGACGTCGGGGGACAAATAAAACGACTTGGCGGGCCAACTTAAATGGTGTGGGAGGCCATCGTTAAACAACGTGGGGGGGGGGGCACATTGAAAGACATGGGGGGCCACTTTAATCAACGTGGGGGCCCACTTTAAACGTTGTGAGGGCCCACCTTAAACGACGTGTGGAGCCACCTTAAACGACGCGCGGAGCCACCTTAAACGACGTGCGGGCCACATTAAATGACGTGCGGGCCCACCTTAAACGACGTGGGGGCCCACTTTAAACGTTGTGAGGGCCCACCTTAAACGATGTGCGGAGTCACCTTAAACGACGTGGGGGGCCGCATTTAACGACATTGGGGACCAAATCAAACGATTTGGCGGGCCAAATTAAACGACTTTGCGGCCCATCTTAAATGACGTGGGGGGCCAACTTAAACGATGTGGCGGGTCAACTTAATCGACGTGGCGGCCACATTTAACGACGTCGGGGGCCAACTTAAACGACGTCGGGGACCAAATAAAACAACTTGGCGGGCCAACTTAAACGGCGTGGGAGGCCATCGTTAAAAGACGTGGGGGGGGCCACATTAAAAGACATGGGGGGGCCACTTTAATCAACGTGGGGTCCCACTTTAAACGTTGTGAGGGCTCACCTTAAACGATGTGCGGAGCCACCTTAAACGACGTGCGGGGCCACATTAAATGACGTGCGGGCCCACCTTAAACGACGTGGGGGCCCACTTTAAACGTTGTGAGGGCCCACCTTAAACGATGTGCGGAGTCACCTTAAAGACGTGGGGGGCCGCATTTAACGACATTGGGGACCAAATCAAACGATTTGGCGGGCCAAATTAAACGACTTTGCGGCCCATCTTAAATGATGTGGGGGGCCAACTTAAACGATGTGGCAGGTCAACTTAATCGACGTGGCGGGCCACATTTAACGACGTCGGGGGCCACATTTAACGACGTCGGGGGCCAACTTAAACGACGTCGGGGGCCAACTTAAACGACGTCGGGGACCAAATAAAACGACTTGGCGGGCCAACTTAAACGGCGTGGGAGGCCATCGTTAAAAGATGTGGGGGGGCCACGTTAAAAGACATGGGGGGGCCACTTTAATCAACGTGGGGTCCCACTTTAAACGTCGTGAGGGCCCACCTTAAACGATGTGCGGAGTCACCTTAAACGACGTGGGGGGCCGCGTTTAACGACATTGGGGACCAAATCAAACGATTTGGCGGGCCAAATTAAACGACTTTGCGGCCCATCTTAAATGACGTGGGGGGCCAACTTAAACGATGTGGCAGGTCAACTTAATCGACGTGGCGGGCCACATTTAACGACGTCGGGGGCCAACTTAAGCGATGTGGCAGGTCAACTTAATCGACGTGGCGGGCCAACTTAAACGATGTCGGGGGCCCACCTTAAACGACGTCGGGGACCAAATAAAACGACTTTTCGGCCCATCTTAAATGACGTGGGGGGCCAACTTAAACGATGTGGCAGGTCAACTTAATCGACGAGGCGGGCCACATTTAACGACGTCGGGGGCCAACTCAAACGACGTCGGGGGCCAAATAAAACGACTTGGCGGGCCAATTTAAACGGTGTGGGAGGCCATCGTTAAACAATGTGGGAAGGGGCCCACATTAAAAGACATGGGGGGCCAGTTTAATCAACGTGGGGGCCCACTTTAAACGTTGTGAGGGCCCACCTTAAACGATGTGCGGAGCCACCTTAAACGACGTGCGGGCCCACATTAAACGACGTGCGGGCCCACCTTAAACGACGTGGGGGCCCACCTTAAACGACGTGCGGAGCCACATTAAACGACGTGCGGGCCCACTTTAAACGACGTGCGGGCCCACATTAAACGACGTGCGGGCCCACATTAAACGACGTGCGGGCCCACATTAAACGACGTGCGGGCCCACATTAACTGACGTGCGGGCCCACCTTAAACGACGTGTGGAGCCACATTAAACGATGTGCGGAGTCACATTAAACGACGTGCGGGGCCACATTAAACGACGTGCGGGCCCACATTAAACGACGTGCGGGCCCACCTTAAACGACGGGCGGAGCCACCTTAAACGACGTGCGGGCCCACATTAAACGACGTGCGGGCCCACCTTAAACGACGTGCGGAGCCACCTTAAACGACGTGCGGAGCCACCTTAAACGACGTGCGGAGCCACCTTAAACGACGTGCGGAGCCACATTAAACGACGTGCGGAGCCGCCTTAAACGACGTGGGGGGCCGCGTTTAACGACATCGGGGACCAAATCAAACGATTTGGCGGGCCAAATTAAACGACTTTGCGGCCCATCTTAAATGACGTGGGGGGCCGCATTAAACGATGTGGCAGGTCAACTTAATCGACGTGGCGGGCCACGTTAAACGACGTCGGGGGCCAACTTAAACGACGTCGGGGGACAAATAAAACGACTTGGCGGGCCAACTTAAATCGGCGTGGCGGGCCACATTAAACGACTTGGGCCACATTAAACAAAGTGGGGGGGGCCCCATCCTTAAACGACGTGTCGGGCCACTTTAAATGATGTTGGGGCTACTTTAAATGATGTGGCGGGTCATATTAAACGACCTGACGGGCCAACTTAAATGTTGGTAACTGATTGAGGGATAGTTTGCAGTGCTTCATTTTAAGATGTGTAGCGAAGCCTTTTTTTTTTTTTTTTTTTTTGTGGTTTGTACGCTGGAGTGTTTGAGTGCCTCTTTTCTCCAAAGTAGAACAAAGAAGTGATGGAGATGATATATCATGTAATAGTAATATCACATGATATCAATATATCTCCAAAGTAAACATGATGAATAGTCACCACTTTTTATCCATGATCCATTTTTGTGGAAGCAAGCAACTACTTAAAGAATCTTCTTTGTGACTAGAAGCAGCTGGAAGGTGAAGACTGGAAGAACACTGCCACTCAGTGGTGGATCATCTCTGCCTCCTTTTGCTCCACACATCCTCGGAGTGTTCACGCTGCCAGGGCCAAACAAGGTCACATGTTCCTGTGTGTGTGTGTGTGTGTGTGTGTGTGTGTGTGTGTGTGTGTGTGTGTGTGTGTGTGTGTGTGTGTGTGTGTGTGTGTGTGTGTGTGTGTGTGTGTGTGTGTGTGTGTGTGTGTGTGTTCTTGTATTTCTAGCCTTCTTGAGACATGAAGAAGGAAAAGTATCTTCCATATGAGGAGGTGTGAACAAGTGATGACATAAATCAATAACATTGCATCTAATAGACAATGTCTCATTTGTGGTGACATCTATCAAAATGAGGGTGCTCCCAAAAAGGAGGGATTTTTATCATTGACTGTGTGTCGCTTTTAAAAGTGCTCCCCCTCTGGCCAACATATGAAATAACAAGTGTGTGTAAGAAATTGAAATGCACCCTCATTGGCCTAAATTAATTAAACAAATATGTATTTGGAGACATAATGTAAAAACTTGAAGTAAATAATGAAGATTAAAAACCAATTATGAACAAAAAATAAATAAAACAAACTAAAACCAATCTTTTTCTCACAATGTGTCGACTTTTTTCTTATAAAATTGGGAACAATTTCTCTAATTCTTTCTGTGTCTGTAATATCGCAATATTTTCTCGTAAAATTATTACTTTTTTAATGTAAAATTATTACTTTTTTAATGTAAAATTATTACTTTTTAATGCAAAATGGTGACATTTGTCATATACAATTCTGACTTTTATCACAATATTGCCAACGTTTTTGTTCTTGTACAATAGTGACATTTTTTTGAGTAAAATGATGACTTTTGTCATAATTTTGCCAAGTAAAATTCCAATTGTTATTATTATAATATTGCCAAATGTTAAAGTTTTCTTATAAAATTGTGACTTTTGTAGAGTAAAATGACGACTCTTTTCATAAAATCGCCAAAATTTTAAGCTTTTCTTGTAAAATTGCGACTGTTATTGAGTAAAATCCAAACTTTTATCATAATATTGCGCAGATGTTCCGTTTTTCTTGTAAAATTTTGACTTGCGTTGAGTAAAATGACGACTTTTATAATAATACTGCCAAAATTCTACGTTTTTCTTGTGAAATTGTGACTTTTTTCCTGTGAACTTCCAACTCATTTTTCACAACAAGCTTTTTTATATGTGCATAGTATGTATATATTATTAATGTTGTCAATACACTTCTTTATATATCTAGAAAGGCTGGTCCTAAAGAGGGAGGTATTTTTTCGGGGGTCTCAAGAAGGTAACGAATACAAGAATGTGTGTGTGTGTGTGTGTGTGTGTGTGTGTGTGTGTGTGTGTGTGTGTGTGTGTGTGTGTGTGTGTGTGTGTGTCGGGGGCAAAGGCTGGTCTGAAGTGCAAGTTACAAACGTGCCCCCGATGCTGCATAACCTAATGTATTATTTCTCCAGATAAAGTCTTTGACTTTTTAAAGGCAGCCATCTTAAGCTGCTTGCTGGCGTGCGCCTGCGGGGCCGTCATCAACATTTAAAAAGCGCTCTGTTTTGATTTCTTTATCGTCTGTGATGTGACGAGCTCTTCTCAACGTGCCGGCTGAAGGCACCTCGCTTTTTGTGGGCCAAACTACCGGATTTGCTAACTTGAGTCATGTGACCTCTCTGATTGTTGTTAAAGTACCTCCTTTTATTTTTTTTGTGAGATTCATTTTTTTTGTCAAAGGTGCACCAAAAAATATCGTATGGTGAAATATAACAGATACAATATTTAATGTTAACGTGTATTATTTGTTCGGACTGTTGTTGAGTCAGTCTCTGTACTTTTATTTTTATTGAGGACCCCTAAAATAATCCATAAGAGTTTCATTTGTGTTTTTATTCCGCTGACTTTATGTAACTGAATTGTTTGCGTTTACATCAAATGATGCTGTCAATTTCATTCAAAAGAAATTGTGAGCAAAATGCATGTTTCAAAATTCAGTGTTTGAAAATGTCTGTATAAAAATAGTGTTATAAAAAGTCAGTGTAAAAAAAATCAAGTGCTGAAAAATGTGCAAAAGACCCTTTTATGAGGAGTTAAGACTTCAGACTTGAAACCTCATTGGCTGGTTCTGAGACAGGATTGTTTTTTTACATTTATTTGTTGGATTTTTTTTTTACATATACAGTCCAGAGCAGGGGTCATCAACCTTTTTGGAACCAAGAGCTACTTCCTGGGTACTGATTAATGCAAAGGGCTACCAGTTTGATACACACTTAAATAAATTGCCAGAAATAGCCGATTTGCTCAATTTTCCTTTAACTCTATGTTATTATTAATAATTAATGATATTTACACTTAATTGAACGGTTTAAAAGAGGAGAAAACACACAAAAAAATGACAATAAAATTTTGAAACATAGTTTATCTTCAATTTCGACTCTTTAAAATTCAAAATTCAACCGAAAAAAAGAAGAGAAAAACTAGTTAATTCGAATCTTTTTGGAAAAAATTAAAAAAAATGATTTATGGAACATCATTAGTCATTTTTCCTGATTAAGATTAATTTTAGAATTTTGATGACATGTTTTAAATAGGTTAAAATCCAATCTACACTTTGTTAGAATATATAACAAATTGGAAGAAGCTATATTTCTAACAAAGACAAATCATTATTTCTTCTAGATTTTCCAGAACAAAAATTTTAAAAGAAATTCAAAAAACTTTGAAATAAGATTTAAATTTGATTCTACAGATTTTCTAGATTTGCCGGAATATTTTTTTTGAATTTTAATCATAATAAGTTTGAAGAAATATTTCACAAATATTCTTCGTCGAAAAAACAGAAGCTAAAATGAAGAATTAAATTAAAATGTATTATTCTTTACAATAAAAAAATAAATAAAATTACTTGAACATTGATTTAAATTGTCAGGAAAGAAGAGGAAGGAATTTAAAAGGTAAAAAGTTATATGTGTTTAAAAATCCTAAAATCATTTTTAAGGTTGTATTTTTTTATTGTCTTTCTGAAAGTTATAAGAAGCAAAGTAAAAAAAATCATGAATTTATTTAAACAAGTGAAGACCAAGTCTTTCAATATTTTCTTGGATTTTCAAATTCTATTTGAGTTTTGTCTCTCTTAGAATTAAAAATATCGAGCAAAGTGAGACCAGCTTGCTAGTAAATAAATACAATTTAAAAAAATAGAGGCAGCTCACTGGTAAGTGCTGCTATTTGAGCTATTTTTAGAACAGGCCAGCGGGCTACTCATCTGGTCCTTACGGGCTACCTGGTGCCCGCGGGCACCGCGTTGGTGACCCCTGGTCCAGAGATACAATGCCAAATGTTCTTTTTGCTCCCCTAAACAAATAATCCACAAAATGTATATATAAAATAGAACAAAAAAGAATAAACTAGAAAAAAAAAGCATGCATCTGTCAAATAAGGCAAATATTGACATGAAGGCCCAAGACAACTGCACTCCTGAATGTCCCCAACACGGTGCAGCAGTGGCCTAGTGGTTAAAGTGTCCGCCCTGAGATAGGTAGGTTGGGAGTCCAAACCCCGGCCGAGTCATACCAAAGACTATAAAAATGGGAGCCATTACCTCCCTGCTTGGCACTCAGCATCAAGGGCTGGAATTGGGGGTTAAGTCACCAAAAAAAGGATTCCCAGGCGCGGCCACCGCTGCTGCTCACTGCTCCCCTCACCTCCCAGGGGGTGATCAAGGGTGATGGGTCAAATGCAGAGAATAATTGTGCCACACCTCGTGTGTGTGTGTGACAATCATTGGTACTTTTACTTTATCTTAACAATACACAAAAGCAGACAAAAGGCTAATCAATTATCTACCTTTCAATTACTTTTCAATCGGGGTTAAATTTGAGATCTGTCTTTTACATATTTTAAGAAACCACCCCATACTTCCTGTTACTTCACAGAACAGCTGTCAATGTCGGCCTAATTTTCTACAGTTTGAGAAAATACAGAACATCTTTAATCAATTATATATATATATATATATATATATATATATATATATATATATATATATATATATATATATATATATATATATATATATATATATATACACATTCATGTGCGTGTGTATATATATGTGTGTATGTATATATATATATATGTGTGTGTGTGTGTGTGTGTGTATATATATATATATATATATATATATATATATATATATATATATATATGACATAAACACCCTGGGATGGCTTGCTTTCCAGCAATATATCTTTGGGACTTTCCAGTCCGGCGTGTCTCTGTTTTCCCTCTTTCGGTCTCTGTGCGTGTCTCTCTCTCTGGCTCCAACTCCAACAAGGTGTCTCGGCCCGGCTGCTGCTAATAAAGGCGACAGGTGATTAGATAACCAGCCGCAGCTGGGCAATCTACTCACCTGCCGCTGGCTTCGAGGCCGGTCCTTACACACCCCGTTCCGCGGCAGGCCTGCAGACCACACCCCCCCCCCACAGTGACCAAATCTGCTGGTTCAAAAGTATACATACAGCAATGTTAATATTTGCTTACATGTCCCTTGGCAAGTTTACCTGCAATAAGGCGCTTTTGGTAGCCATCCACAAGCTTCTGCTTGAATTTTTGACCACAAAATTGGTGCAGTTTAGCTAAATGTGTTGCTTTTCTGACATGGACTTGTTTCTTCAGCATTGTCCACACGTTTAAGTCAGGACTTTGGGAAGAAAACCTTAATTCTAGCCTGATTTAGCCATTCCTTTACCACTTTTGAGGTGTGTTTGGGGTCATTGTCCTGTTGGAACACTTAACTGTGCCCAAGACCCGATCTCCGGGCTGATGATTTTAGCTTGTCCTGAAGAATTTGGAGGTAATCCTCCAAATTAGTACCGCAATACTATACTAGTACCGGTATACCGTACAACCTTACAAGACAGTGGTTGGTCCTGGTTGCCCATTCTTCTTAGATATCCGGACAAAGTCAGTAATTCTACATTCTATTTTGTTTTTATTTGATTTAGTTGTGTTTGTGTGAGTCGTGTCAACAACCGCTTATATCGACAGTCCAGGGGGCGTCGACATAAGCGAGTCGAAGCTCCATGAAGCTTTTTGTTGGGCTAAAACATTTGTGTTTTTTCCGGCTCAGCAGTCCAGTGCTGAGTTTTGTGGTGGCGGCAGGAGGAGTGTGTGTGTGTGTGGGGGGGGGGGGGGCTTAGGAGCTGCCATGTTTGTCTCCGTCTGAGCGAGCGGCTGCACGCACACAACAGATCATGGCCGTGGAAACGATCGGGGTCAAAAAGGGTCGGCGTAACATCTGCCACATCCAGTGCCACGATGTCGCTGGTGCGTTCACGTTGATGCGATTGGAGTAAACCAACATGGCGACATGATCGAATCACTTCCATCCGGCCTCGAAGAGTCCGCAGATGTCACGGACGACTTGTTGCCGCGCAGTCGCCAAATGATGCTGGCTGAGAAACCCGCAAAGGTCCTATCCCAAAATAAGTAATACAAACTTCTTAACTTTACACTTTTAATCCGGTGAAAAATGTGTGTCGTTTATGACTGGGACAGATTATTTCCGCATGCGGTGTTTGCTAACGATACAGAAATAGATTTTTTTAGGCTTACACAGTAAATTGAGACTGTTAAATCGAATAAAATCAAGCTTTGTTTATAAAGCGCTTTTCATACATAACAGAAATGCAACGCAAAGTGCTTTACAAAGTTAAAAACAATACCCCGGTGACCCATATCCCCCGTTATCACATACGTACGCACGCACACACATAACAAACACAAACACACACACTTAATGCAACTATACGGACCAATGATTGCAAGGCTGAGTACAGAGGAGACATGTGAGTAAACACTATCACATCTGCACCAGGAGGTCATCAGACCATGGCCACCAGGACGCTGACACAAAGGCGCCCCTACAAGCACGGCCGATAACCCCTGAGGCAGATGGCTCCTCTGAGGAACGTTGGAAAATAAAAATAATAACACTTGTAAAATAGCAAGAACCGTGTGTAGAGATAAAGAATAACATACAAGTAAGACACATGAAGATTAATAGAAAAAAAATAAAAAATATATTATATTTATTTATACAGTAAATAAATATAACTAAATACAATCTTGCATAACTAACAGGATAAAAAGTAAAATACCAATGACTTCAATAAAATAATTAATATCAGGTAAAAGCCAAATCAAAAAGGTGGGTCTTAAGCCTGCTCTTAAAAACATGAACGTTCTCCACAACCTGATGTTCCATAGACTGGGGCTATAATGGTGGAAAGATGTTTGGCCCCCATCTATGGAACATCTTTTCACCATTATGGCCCCCATCTATGAAACATCTTTCCACCATTATGGCCCCCATCTATGAAACATCTTTCCACCAATATGGCCCCCATCTATGGAACATCTTACCACCATCATGGCCCCCATCTATGGAACATCTTTCCACCATCATGGCCCCCATCTATGGAACATCTTTCCACCATCATGGCCCCCATCTATGGAACATCTTACCACCATCATGGCCCCCATCTATGAAACATCTTTCCACCATTATGGCCCCCATCTATGGAACATCTTTCCACCATTATGGCCCCCATCTATGGAACATCTTTCCACCATCATGGCCCCCATCTATGGAACATCTTACCACCATCATGGCCCCCATCTATGGAACATCTTTCCACCATCATGGCCCCCATCTATGGAACATTTTTCCACCATTATGGACCCCATCTATGGAACATCTTTCCACCATTACGGCCCCCATCTATGGAACATCATTCCACCATCATGGCCCCCATCTATGGAACATCTTTCCACCATCATGGCCCCCATCTATGGAACATCATTCCAACCTTAATGGTCCCCATCTATGGAACATCTTTCCACCATCATGGCCCCCATCTATGGAACATCATTCCAACCTTAATGGTCCCCATCTATGGAACATCTTTCCACCATCATGGCCCCCATCTATGGAACATCTTTCCACCAATATGGCCCCCATCTATGGAACATCTTTCCACCATTATGGCCCCCATCTACGGAACATCTTACCACCATTATGGCCCCCATCTATGGAACATCTTTTCACCATCATGGTCCCCATCTATGGAACATCTTTTCACCATCATGGCCCCCATCTATGGAACATCTTTCCACCAATATGGCCCCCATCTATGAAACATCTTTCCACCATTATGGCCCCCATCTATGGAACATCTTTCCACCATTATGGTCCCCATCTATGGAACATCTTTCCACCATTATGGTCCCCATCTATGGAACATCTTTCCACCATCATGGCCTCCATCTATGAAACATCTTTCCACCGTTATGGCCCCCATCTATGGAACATCTTTCCACCATTATGGCCCCCATCTATGGAACATATTTCCACCATTATGGCCCCCATCTATGGAACATCTTTCCACCATTATGGCCCCCATATATGGAACATCTTTTCACCATTACGGCCCCCATCTATGGAACATATTTCCACCATTATGGCCCCCATCTATGGAACATCTTTCCACCATCATGGCCCCCATCTATGGAACATCTTTCCACCATCATGGCCCCCATCTATGAAACATATTTTCACCATTATGGCCCCCATCTATGGAACATCTTTCCGCCAATATGGGCCCCATCTATGAAACATCTTTCCACCATTATGGCCCCCATCTATGGAACATCTTTCCACCATCATGGCCCCCATCTATGGAACATCTTTCCACCATTACGGCCCCCATCTATGGAACATCTTTCCACCATCATGGCCCCCATCTATGGAACATCTTTCCACCAATATGGGCCCCATCTATGGAACATCTTTCCACCAATATGGCCCCCATCTGTGGAACATCTTTCCACCATTACGGCCCCCATCTATGGAAAATCTTTCCACCATTATGGCCCCCATTGGTCTATCTACCACCACTACTGTTTTCTGTTTATTTGTTACTGGCTGTGGCAGGACACCTCTGCCTCTGTTTCACTTTATGTTGCTGGTAAATAATATGGTTGTAGTAGTAGGCTAAAGTTAAATTATTTAGTATGCACTAATTAAAGGGGCAGAGCTTTATGAGACATTTTAGCTTTTATATTTTATAAGATATAATTTTTGTAAGAACCACAATTAATAAATATATTTCAGTGAATAACTTATTGTTCAAATCTGTATATAAATATGTACATAAAGTGTTGTAATTATATTGTAAAATGGATGGATGGATGGATGTCCGTTTAAAACAAAACTGTTATTATTAATTAGTAAGTATACATTTTTTGAGCCTTTTTAGAGAAAATCATATCATTGTAGTAAATTATGCAAATTGCTCGATGATGTCATGGTGACCACGCCCATAGCCACGCCCATAACTACGCCCCCACCGCCACAGGTATCTTGGCAGTTTATGGGAAACACTGTACGGGGAGCCAATGCAGAGATTTTAAAACTGGTGTAATGTGAGCCCGCCTTCTGGTCTTCGTCAGGACATGTGCTGCTGAATGTTGGAGTAATTGTCAAGGTGCAATCACCTTTTTAGGAAGAGCAGAAAGCCGGACATTACAATAATCTATACCACTTGTAATAAAAGCATGCATTAGCGTCTCCGTGTTGCCCTGAGAGAGAATTGGGCGAACTCTGGCTATATTCTTAAGATGATAAAAACCTATTTTTGTTATATTTTTTACACTAATGGCCCCTGGACAAATTTTTTTAGCCAAATGCGACACCCGGTCAAAAATTTTGGACGCCCCTGCTGTAAAAACAATGAACATAGATTTTACGATTAAAAAAAAAAAAAGGAAAAAGGCAGCTCAGTCGCCATAATGTGCCTTAATCAAATAACAGTAATAACTTTATTTGTATTTACAGTAATTCACTATGAAAACATTTTTAACCATAAAATTGTGGCGACTGAGCTGCCGTTTCTTTTTTTTTTTCTTTATTTGTCTGCAAAAAGCAATGATTGTTTTGACAGTTACCCAACTTTTAGCCTCACAGGCAGGCCTGGCCCTAACCAATCTGGCGCCTTAGGCAAGATTTTAGGCACCCCCCCCCCCCCCCCCCCACATCGGCAGTGAAGTGTATATACTCACAAGAAACCGAATAGCTTTATCTTTGACCTATTTTTTTTACTTAAAGAAAGCAAATTAACATATTATATGAGAATGTTATGTTATGATTATCTTTAACCAAATCACAGCAGTGCTCAAATTAAAAAAAACAGCATTCCCTCTCATGTGATATTGCTTAATTAACATTAATAATGTGCACTTTAAAAATTAGCTTACAACTATACCTAATATATAAAGGGGTGGAAAAGTGACTATTACCTGCAGGGCAAACATTAGCTAACCAGAAGGCAATAACAATGTAAACAAAAAACACCTGCTTAAAAGATCTAATACAAATGTGTCTGAGGAATGTAAGGTGGGAGTACTGTAATTACCTAAAGTTACATTATTATTTTCCATAACAATTTAGCCCCCTCCACAATATTAACCCGACGTTAAAACAGAACTAGCTATTTATTGATTAGCAATTGCCGAATCATGTAACATTAGCTTAATGCGAAAAAAGCCAGGTTACTATCACATTCTGTAACAGACAAATAATTTCATGTAGGCTAACGTTACCTACCTGCTACCTCTGTCTTTTTCTCGTTTCTCCTCCTCTTCTTTTCTCTTTTTTCTTCCCTGGGCACCTGACACTTTTGGCCATTTTGACATCTTGTGTTGATTTTTTGATGTGGTAAGAGTCATGATACGGGAAGGGAGGGGCGCACCGTGCGGGGGGATGGGGCGTAATGTTGTAACAAATAATATTTCTATTAAATAGGCTTTACTTTGCATTTTAATTAACGTGGGATTATTTTTTGTATTTAGAAATAATAGTACCAACTTTTTTTTTTTTTTTTTCTCTCCAACATTTGTGGCACTGGCGTGGCGCCCCCTGATGGACGGCGCCCTTAGCATTTGCCTATACGGCCTATGCCACGGGCCGGCCCTGCTCACAGGGTTCAAATGTTAGTGACCCTGGAACAGATGATTTCCACTTCCTGTCAAACGCTGCTTGACTGCAACAGCAGAGCGACTTAAAATGTTCGGCATATTTGTCAAAACATGTTTTCTGGGGGCTTGAACTTGTAAAAGATCACAGCGGGAGACGGAACTCTGGATCGTTCTGGAATGACAAAGCCGTGACGCGGCGTTAATAAATGGGTGTGCAACAATGGCAAACATATGTTTGGCCATTAAAAGGCTGGCATGCACGATTTCATCTGTTATTCATTCCGCGTCCGTCCAGAAAGTACTCGCCCATGTGCTAAAAAGCAACATCTCCATGTTGATGGGCCGGCCCAGATACAACATGATGGATTATTCTCATCCTCGCCTCTCAGTCTCCAGCCCCGCATCATCACGGGTCCTGAGTTCTCTGGCTTACGTCAAGAACTGCACCATCCACGCCGAGGCCTTCAAAGGCCGTCACGGCCGTGATCCGGTTTGGACTCTTTTGTCCGAGTCGTCATGGCGACTGTCAAAAAATGAAGAACTCTGCGAGAAGCAGAGTTGAGCATTAAAACCCTCCAAACGAGCAGGAAATGATCAGCTCCGGGGTCAAACTGTCACCATCTCGACACATTCGATAAAACGCTCAATCATTTTTTTTCTCTTTCGTCGGAAAAAAGCGGAAGTATGGAAGCAAGGTTGATTGCTTTGCATTCTGGTAACCGGGCAACGCAGGAAGTGATCAGTGGGAGTGACATGCTAACAGCCAATCAGGTGACAGTGTCAACTATCAAGTTTGCTTGTCTGGCGCTTGATTATATTGGCGCCGATAATCGGTCAATCCGTACCGCTAATACCACACCACCTTAGCCGCTCACCCTTTAGAGCACAGCTAGCACTAAACCTGCAGAAAATAGTTCTTCTCAGGTTTCTTTATGTTTACATTTTCACACTTTGCACTATTTTATTACACTTTATTAAGCATTTATGACACATTCCCTATTTTTGCAGAATTAAATTAGTAAAGTGAATTATATTTATATAGCGCTTTTCTCTAGTGACTCAAAGCGCTTTTACATAGTGAAAGCCAATATCTAAGTTACATTTAAAGCAGTGTGGGCGGCACTGGGAGCAGGCGGGTAAAGCGTCTTGCCCAAGGACACAACGGCAGTGACTAGGATGGCGGAAGCGGGGATCGAACCTGGAACCCTCAAGTTGCTGGCACGGCCACTCTACCAACCGAGCTATACCGCCCCTTTTAGATTAAACTAAATCAAATAAAAATAAATACAAATAAATCAAATCCAAAGCAAATCACAATAACTCTAAAAAAATCCAAATTAAATCCAAATAATATAAAGTTAAATCAATGAAATAAAATACAATTAAAATAAATTCTAAATATATAAAATGAAATTAAAGTAGATTAAACTAAGTCAAATCAAAATAAATACAAATACATCAAATCTAAAGCAAATCACAATAATTCTAAATGAATCAAAAGCCAATCCAAATAATATAAAATTAAAATCAATGAAATTCAATTCAATTCAATTCAATTCAAATTTAATTTAATTGAATTCTAATTATATTAAATCAAATTAAAATAAATACAATTTAAATATTATTAAATCAAATTAATGTAAACTAAATTAATCAAATTAAATTCATACAATTAAATTAAATCAAATTCAAATTCAATTTAAATAAATGTAATTCTAATTATATCAAATCAAATTAAATTAAACAAAATTATATCAAATTCAAATAAATTAAATTCAAATGAGTTCAAATTATATTAAATTAAAGTAAACTAAATTAAAGTAAATCAAATTAAATAAATTGAATTAAATTGAATTCAAATTAAATCAAATCAAGGTATTCACGCTGCAGATGTTACCTGATTTTTCCCACATTTTACCAGCCGTACCAGTGGCGCCCCTGCAGGCTATTAAGCACCATTGCACATAAAAACAGTTTGATATTGAACTTAATTTCATGGGGAACAACCTGCAGCCATCGGGTGATTCACTCCGCCATTGCTGACTTTTTAAAATTTAAAGTGCCATACAAGCGTAAAAAGAAGTGCAACACTGTTACATGTAAAAACACTTTCTCATTTCAGGTAATTGCAGACATCAGACCTTGAAACGGATTACGAACGCCAACCGATTTATTAGTGATAGAAGAGTAAATAAGATGTGTTACAGCAGGACTATTTGTGGAGATGAAGAGCACAGACCGTATTAGAAGTGGTGAAGGAGAAGAACATGGCAGCTGGAGGCTGTGTGTAATTCCTAAATAAACCCAAACAATGGCTGCTTTCTTTCCACTTGTTGACAAAGACAAGTTTGCGGCGTCAGCTCGCGCGCTTTCAAGTCTTCCCGGCGACAAAAGCGTGGAAGAAAGGCTGCTGCCAGTCTGTGGGAGTCGCTGAGCCGCGCAAAACCCGTCTTTGACGCGGCGCATCGCGGCCCCGTTGGCTCGCCGTGGCAGCGCTCTCTGCCAGCGTGAGGAACGCCGGCCTCGCCGCGCGCGCCCTGTCACAAAGCGTGAGCCGAGCCGCTGATTGATGCCTCAATGGCGCTGCCGTGTCTCCAGGATTTGTGGGAGGAAAAGATCTGATTTGCTTGCATTGTCCGCTAACGTCTTACCGTAAACGCCATTGAGGGATATTTTAAGAGCATGTCAACATGAGCGGCGTTCCCAATCCTTCATGTCCACATTGTGTCGCGTCTGAAAGCTTCCTCTGCGTTTACCAGAAATCATTCCTGTCCACGTCCTCAAACTGTCATTAGGAAAAGGCAACACCCTTTTTTTTTTAGATAAGCCCTCTCTTGTTTGGAGACGACTATCTTTGCGCGGAAAACACGTTGAGGCGGTCAGAACGTGCCGCTCGCGCTACATCAGTGCTCTTCAACTGGCGGCCCGCGGGCCAAATGTGGCCCGTCAATGACATCGCTTCAAGTAGGACCTTGATTACATACCTTAAAGGCCTACTGAAAGCCACTACTAGCGACCACGCAGTCTGATAGTTTATATATCAATGATGAAATCTTAACATTATAACACATGCCAATACGGCCGGGTTAACTTATAAAGTGACATTTTAAATTTGCCGCTAAACTTCCGGTTCGAAACGCCTCTGAGGATGACGTATGCGCGTGACGTAGACCGGGGAACACGGGTATGCCTTCCACATTGAAGCCAATACGAAAAAGCTCTGTTTTCATTTCATAATTCCACAGTATTCTGGACATCTGTGTTCGTGAATCTGTTTCAGTCATGTTCATTGCATTATGGAGAAGGAAGCCGAGCAAGCAAAGAAGAAAGTTGTCGGTGCGAAATGGACGTATTTTTCGAACGTAGTCAGCCACAACAGTACACAGCCGGCGCTTCTTTGTTTACATTCCCGAAAGATGCAGTCAAGATGGAAGAACTCGGATAACAGAGACTCTAACCAGGAGGACTTTTGACTTGGATACACAGACGCCTGTAGAGAACTGGGACAACACAGACTCTTACCAGGTTTACTTTGATTTGGATGACAAAGACGCAGACGTGCTACTGTGAGTATGCAGCTTTGGCTTTTTTTTGCGTATGTACGTAACTTTTTTTAAATATATAAGCTTTATGAACCTTGGGTTAGGTGAACGGTCTTTTGGGCTGAGTGATTGTGTGTGTTGATCAGGTGTTTGAATTGTATTGGCGTGTTCTATGGAGCTAGGAGCTAGCATAGGAGCTAGGAGCTAGCATAACACGTACCGTACCGTATGTGCGCGTCACGTACGTAACTTTTTAAAAATATATAAGCTTTATGAACCTTGGGTTAGGTGAACGGTCTTTTGGGCTGAGTGATTGTGTGTGTTGATCAGGTGTTTGAATTGTATTGGCGTGTTCTATGGAGCTAGGAGCTAGCAGAGGAGCTAGGAGCTAGCATAACAAACACGCAGGTGTTTTTATGCAGGATTAATTTGTGGCATATTAAATATAAGCCTGGTTGTGTTGTGGCTAATAGAGTATATATATGTCTTGTGTTTATTTACTGTTGTAGTCATTCCCAGCTGAATATCAGGTCACCCCCGGCTCTCACAGCATCTTCCCTATCTGAATAGCTTCAACTCCCCACTAGTCCTTCACTTGCACTTTACTCATCCACAAATCTTTCATCCTCGCTCAAATTAATGGGGAAATTGTCGCTTTCTCGGTCCGAATCTCTCTCACTTCATGCGGCCATCATTGTAAACAATAGGGAACTTTGCGTATATGTTCAACTGACTACGTCACGCTACTTCCGGTAGGTGCAAGACTTTTTTTTATCAGATACCAAAAGTTGCAATCTTTATCGTCGTTGTTCTATACTAAATCCTTTCAGCAAAAATATGGCAATATCGCGAAATGATCAAGTATGACACATAGAATAGATCTGCTATCCCCGTTTAAATAAAAAAAATTCATTTCAGTAGGCCTTTAAAGCAGTGTTTTTCAACCTTTTGTGAGCCAAGGCACATTTTTTGCGTTGAAAAAATGCGCAGGCACACGACCAGCAGAAATCATTAAAAAACTTTAAACTCAATTGACAGTAAAAAGTTGTTGTCGCAATTGTTGGGACTTTAAAGCATAACCAAGCATGCATCAATATAGCTCTTGTCTCAAAGTAGGTGTACTACCTGTCACATCACACCCTGACTTATTTGGACTTTTTTGCCGTTTTCCTGTGTGTAGTGTTTTAGTTCTTGTCTTATGCTCCTATTTTGGTGGCTTTTTGTCTTTTTTTTGGTATTTTCTGTAGCAGTTTCATGTCTTCCTTTGAGCGATATTTCCCGCATCTACTTTGTTTTAGCAGTCAAGACTATTTCCGTTGTATTTATCCTTCTTTGTGGGGACATTGTTGATTGTCATGTCATGTTTGGATGGACTTTGTGGACGCCGTCTGCTCCACACACAGTAAGTCTTTGCTGTCATCCAGCGTTCTGTTTTTGTTGACTTTGTAGCCAGTTCAGTTTTAGTTTTGTTCTGCGTAGCCTTCCCTAAGCTTCAATGCCTTTTCTTGGGGGCACTCACCTTTTTTAAATTTTTGCTTAAAGCATTAGATACCTTTTTACATGCACACTACCTCCCGCTGTTTCTGACATCTACAAAGCAATTAGTTACCGGCTGCCACCTACTGATATGGAAGAGTATTACACGGTTACTCTGCCGAGCTCTAGACAGCACCGACACTCAACAACAACATATACCAGGGGTGGGCAATTAAATTTCACCGGGGGCCGCATAAGCAACCCGGGCACTGCTGGAGGGCCACACGACAATATTTCAATTAAATTTTGCTCAATATTATTTTTGATATACCGTAAGATAAATAATAATGATGATAATAATAATAATAATCAAGAATAATAATAATAATTTAATTTAACCTAACTTAACTTTATACAAAAGCAGATTGCTTTTGATGGTCACTTTATCCTGCATTATCCAACATTTTTCCCCATCAGATTTGGACAACCATCTGTTGTTAAAAATAGTTTTTAATCATATTTATTTTATATAGTTTTTTTATATTGGTTTTATATGTAATTGTTTTTTCTTTTTATTCAGTCGTTGGTGGAGCTAAGGATAATATTTGAATATTGTTTTTAATAGTGCTGTGCAGCACTTTGGAAACATTTTGTTGTTTAAATGTGCTATATAAATAAAGTGGATTGGATTGTCACACCTGCCAGCTTGTCCCAACACGCATTTACCTATGTGAACAAGTCATTACCTGTGGTTGTCTCTTTAATTGACTGCATCCGAGCTCTCATCCAAAGTTAGCGAAAAACATTCCATGTCTCCGGGCATTATCAGCGCAACAAAGTCCAATAAGCACTCCTTAATAAACTCTCCGTCAGAAAACGCCTTACTTTTTCTGGCGCTTTTGTGAGAAATGACGAAACTTGTCCTGACGGCTGCATCTCTGGGGGTGTGAAATATGGCACAAAGTCCTTGTTGGGTTTGCAGTTTTACCATCAACGCATCAGCCTCCCTTGCGCGCGCTTCATCAGACACATTCCGGTATTTTCCCTCGTGTTTCTTCGTGTAGTGGCGATTAAAATTATATTTAAACACAGCAAGCTGTGTACCACACATTAAGCACACGGCTTTATCATTAATTTATGTAAAGAAATACTTGTTGGAAACACGCCATTCCTCATCAACTTTTCATTTTTTAGCGTCTCATCACTTGTCTCTATGCACCTTCCCTCACAGGTTCCCCCCGGACATACGGCATAAATAACACATTTCAAAATAAAAGCAGCACAGTTGTATTGCGCGCACGACATAGATGTTTTTTAAACTTTATTTTGTAATTTGTAATTGCGCCGTTCAATTCACTCACAATCGCACACGCGCATACGTCCACACGGAAGTAATACAAATAACGCTTTTCAAAACAAAAGCAGCACCGTTGTATTGCACACTCGACATAGATACTTTTTGAAATGTATTTTGTAATTTATGATTGGCCTCACGCGGGCCGGACAGGGATGCGCAAAGGGCCGGATGCGGCCCGCGGGCCGTACAATGCCCAGGTCTGACATATACCGTAATTTCCGGACTATAAGCCGCTACTTTTTCCCCTCGTTCTGGTCCCTGCGGCTTATACAAGGGTGCGGCTTATTTACGGCCTGTTCTTCTCCGACACCGACAAAGAGGATTTCGGTGGTTTTAGTACGCAGGAGGAAGACGATGACACAATGATTAAAGACTGACTTTTCATATACCGGTAGGCTGGTTATTTTGATAACGTACAGGCGAGCACTTTGTATTACTTTGCAACGTTGTATTATTTGTACTCTGCACGAATGCTGTTCGCCATGTCAAAGATGTGAAAGTTTGATTGAGTGATTGAAAGATTTATTGTTAATAAATGGGACGCTTTGCGTTCCCAAACAGTCATCTCTGTCCCGACAATCCCCTCCGTGGTAGCAGGAACCCCTATATACTACGCTAATTACACATCAAAACCCTGCGGCTTATAGTCGGGTGCGGCTTATGTATGGAGCAATCTGTATTTTCCCCTAAATTTAGCTGGTGCGGCTTATAGTCTGGAAATTACGGTAATTTGCCGACTATAATTACTGGTTGGCAAAAAATATTTTTAACCCAAATAGGTGAAATTAAATCATCTCCCACGGCACACCAGACTGTATCTTACGGCACACTAGTGTGCCGCAGCACAGTGGTTGAAAAACACTGCCTTAAAGGCCTACTGAAAGCCACTACTAGCGACCACGCAGTCTGATAGTTTATATATCAATGATGAAATGTTAACATTGCAACACATGCCAATACGGCCGGGTTAACTTATAAAGGGACATTTTAAATTTCCTGCTAAACTTCCGGTTGAAAACGTCTATGTATGATGACGTATGTGCGTGACATCAATCGTTGAAACGGAAGTATGCGGACCCCAATGAATCCAATACAAAAAGCTCTGTTTTCATCTCAAAATTCCACAGTATTCTGGACATCAGTGTTGGGGAATCTTTTGCATTTTGTTTAATGAACAATGAAGACTGCAAAGAAGAAAGTTGTAGGTGGGATCGGTGTATTAGCGGCTGGCTGCAGCAACACAACCAGGAGGACTTTGAGATGGATAGCAGACGCGCTAGCCGCCGACCTCACCTTGACTTCCTCCGTCTCCGGGCCGCCGAACGCATCTATGATCGGGTGAAGTCCTTCGTCGCTCCGTCGATCGCTGGAACGCAGGTGAGCACGGGTGTTGATGAGCAGATGAGGACTGGATGGCGTAGGTGGATAGCTAATGTTTTTAGCATAGCTCTGTGAGGTCCGGTTGCTAAGTTAGCTTCAATGGCGTCGTTAGCAACAGCATTTTTAAGCTTCGCCAGGCTGGAAAGCATTAACCGTGTATTTACATGTCCATGG
>NC_084757.1:2559747-2564747 GCF_033978785.1 Entelurus aequoreus | reverse complement strand
GACTCCTTATGTACAACAAAACCTTGTCATTGGTTTGCAAATGTCACACAATAAACATGGAATGTGACAATTATGAGAAGGGTTGATGACAAAAGTATATCATCGGTCTTACTCTAACTCTATTTTGTTCAAAATGTCCAAATAAGAATACAAAATGTTGCCGTCTTCTAACAGCATCTGTTATTGCATTAAAGACAGCAAAGTATTACAAATAAATAAAGCAGTGCGGCGGTTAATCACGTGGCATGTGACGTCACACCCGGAAGCAGGAAGTGCTGCACCTGTTGCTTTTGTATCGCGAACCACCGAAAAAAGTAAAAAGTTTGACGTCGAATCTTTAATGTCCTTTTTTTTTGTTTTGTTTTGGCAGTTGACACTTTTAGCGAAGCAACAATTAGTCGGTGGGATTCGTCAGTGACAAAATTCAATGGCGGAGACGCCGCAGGTGAGAAAGACGAGCGGAGATGAGCGCCAGGAGGAGGCCGGGCAGCAGGCAGCTGAAGACCGGAAAAGTCGCTCGGAGGTCGGCCACGAGTCGGAAGAACCACCGCTGACTCTGCCGCTGGATCATTTTAAAAGCAGCAAGTTCTTCGTGCTGAGGGTAATAATGCTCACATTTACTTTCTGAAGTTATTTACGTTTAAGAACCAACATCAAATCACAGAAAACACCTTTTGGTTTACACTGTAGGCCAGTTAATCGCCAGGCTAGCGGCTAATTGTAAGAACAATAGAGTCCTTAATTTAATCACTTGTGAACAATTATATTTATGTAACCTTTAACACAGGTTGATTCACTTTTGTACATTCGAGATGCTAAAACCATCCAGCATGCTTACAACTGTATGTTAACACAACATTTCAGCTTTGTGTTGCAGAGAAAACTGTTTTATATCGGTTGATATTGATAATTATTGATATTTGTTTGTATATTTTTTTAAATAAGTATCAGGAGAAAAATATATGAAATGTAAACATTTTTATTTCAAATGTAACCCTTAACTCAGGCCTGGGCAATTATTTTGACTCTGGGGCCACATTTTGAGAAAAAAATGTGTCTGGGGGCCGGTATATCTATTTTTTAGAGACACTAATACAAAACCTCACAATAATGTCTAATTGAATGCTAAAAACGTTATGACAGACCGCCTTAAAAAAACGTAATGGAATTTTACATTTTTCTATGAAGGATAAAACACTGAATATTGACAAAATATGAACGTCACACCCCCTTTCCATCGGCATATTTTACTATCAAGTGAAACGCAACAAAAAGGCAACAAACAGTGAAATATGAACACGAAGGGTACAAAATAAACCCACCTACAATCTGATACATCTGATATATCACTAGGGATGATGTTTGATAAGAAATTATCGAGTTCGAGCCTATTATGGAATCCTCTTATCGAACCGATTCCTTATCGATTCTCTTATCGAATCCAGATAGGTTGTTGTATATGGAAAAAAACAACAATATTTGGTTTAACAAAAGCTCACTTTAATTTTATAAGAAAAAATAAATAAATAAATATTGAATGTTACCCCCATAAAAAAATAAATAAAATAAATATTGACTGTTGTTACCGAAAGTATAATAAGTGGGATTTTTCAGAAAAACACATATATATATAGTAACACAAAAAAAACCTGTCTCTGTGATCACTATAGGTGTATAAATAATAATATAGTGTTAAATAAAATCAGTCCCTTGGGCACAAAACTGAAAATAATACAGTTCTCCAAAAAGTTGCTGCTATTGGAACATACTAACTACACACACAGGCAGACAGCTAACAAACAATCCAAGACGTCTAATAAAGTTCCAAAGCAGATTAATCCATTTAGGCTCTTTATTGTTGTTGATCTTGCTTTGTCTTTTCCTATCTTTACTTTTGTCTTGCACTGGACTGTTATTTTTATTTATTTTTAACTGAAATACACACAATGACAAATGTATAAGCAATTTGATTCAATTAACATACTGAAATGTAATACACAATATTTAAATATTAGCTTCACACAAATATACAGTACTATCATCAAACAAATATTTCTGAGTGTTGAAACTGTTTCGATGGTGGAAATATGCGACTGGCAGCCATTTTAAGTCCTCAAAACATCCATTGAAACAGTGCACAAAAATAGTTTTTCAATAAACATCTTAGTTTTAAATGTAACCACTTTCCACCTTAAAGGGAAACTTCGGTTTTTTTCAACCTGGGCCCTGTTTTCATAATTTTTTCTGTATATGTGAGTGCTGGATAAAACATTTTTTGAGGTCGCGCCAGTATTGAGCAGGGCAGGCAGCCTCCAGCCCAGCTAACGCTCGTACACAGGGCAAATGGCTCTCGTCAAAATTCGGCCTATAAACATGCATTTTTTTCACACTGACAGGCTCAGATAGTTACAATGAGTGTCCGACAACATACTATAAAGGAGAAATTAACGTATGTCTCTACCTTTAGCTGGAGATCGCTGTATGTTGTGAGCTGTGTCCAAATCTCACCACGCTACAAATCTCGTTCCGAAATCTCGCGATAACTCGCGACAAAACACCGGTGGAAAAACAGTTACCTGACTGAGGTGAAGAGAGATGACTGAAGTGATTTTCTGTTGGATTACCGAAGACTGTTATTTTAGTTTTATAGAAAAGTTTGTTTGTTTGTCTGTCATGGCTGAATTTTTGCCTGATGTGGACGATTTGATTTGTCGCGAGTTATCGCGAGATTTCGGAACGAGATTTGTAGCGTGGTGAGATTTGGACACAGCTCCCAACAAACAGCGATCTCCAGCTAAAGGTAGAGACATACGTTAATTTCTCCTTTCTAGTATGTTGTCGGACACTCATTGTAACTATCTGAGCCTGTCAGTGTGAAAAAAATGCATGTTTATAGGCCGAATTTTGACGAGAGCCAGTTGCCCTGTGTACGAGCGTTAGCTGGGCTGGAGGCTGCCTGCCCTGCTCAATACTGGCGCGACCTCAAAAAATGTTTTATCCAGCACTCACATATACAGAAAAAATTATGAAAACAGGGCCCAGGTTGAAAAAAACCGAAGTTTCCCTTTAATATTGAGTTACATAAACAAGTTAAACAGTTTACTTACAGACTTATCTTTTCAAAGGCTTGTAAGGGCTAACACAACTTGTCTACTTCTCAATTGTCTCATGAACTGAACTGACATCGTCAACCCGGAAGTGTAGTATTTTCATATTGGTTCTCAAAAAGGGATTCGAGTCCAAGGACTGGGTTCTTTTCTTATCGAACAACCGGGAAAATCGGTTCCGAGCATCATCCCTATATATCACTAAGCTATAGAACATTGTTGCGAAAATCTCCTTCCGCGTCTGTGGAAACGCTTCCTGCCCACACTGCTTGGTGCCTCGTCTGAGCTGCTGTGACGTAGATTACCATAGTAACTAATTAGATGACCATAGTAACTAACTAAGTAAATGTAACGAAATTTCGTTCTTATCTGTACTGTAAAGTTCAAATTTGAATGACAATAAAAAGGAAGTCTAAGTCTAACTAATTAGATGACCATAGTAACTAATTAGATGACCATAGTAACTGGTATATCATCCAAAAGTGCAGATTCCAAGCATTGAAATACTTTGTATAGTTCAAGACTTACAGTCATCAGAAAACATGACTGCACATCATAATGGCAGCTAGTTTCCATCTTAAAGATCTAAAAAAAAATATTTGGGAATGTCCGGCGGGCCAGATTGAAAAGCTTAACGGGCCGCATGTGGCCCCCGGGCCTTAATTTGCCCAGGTCTGCTTTAACTGATTATAATCCCCTCGGCTGCATTGCTAATGATTAATGTAACTATAGCTGAAAAAATAGTACAATAGCAATAGGAGAGACTATTCATCCCTGAACACCATGGAGTTCATGTAGGCTTAATGATGCACTTACATTATTATATCAACTATCAGAGACAGAAACTTTTCATTTAACATAATGTCCTTTTTTGCTGCTTCAACACAGCTCAATCAACACAGAAAAAGGTAAAGTGAAATAACAGACAGACAGGTATGAGGGGCCGTTAGGGACATTATTCAGAATTACCTCTTACATACATTACTGAAATGCTCTCACATAAACAACTGAAATCTTTTTCTTTTATACACACTACTGAAACACTCTTATAAACACTACTGAAATGCTCTTACATACACTACTGAAATGCTCTCACATAAACAACTGAAATCTTTTTCTCTCACACACCCTACTGAAACACTCTTATAAACACTACTGAAATGCTCTTACATATACTACTGAAACACTCTTATAAACACTACTGAAACACTCTTATAAACACTACTGAAATGTTCTTGTTTCAGTAGTGTTTATAAGAGTGTTTCTGAAACACTCTTATAAACACTACTTAAATGCTCTTGTTTCAGTAGTGTTTATAAGAGTGTTTCAGTAGTGTATGTAAGAGTATTTCAGTAGTGTTTATAAGAGTATTTCAGTAGTGTTTATAAGAGTATTTCAGTAGTGTTTATAAGAGTGTTTCAGTAGTGTTTATAAGAGCATTTCAGTAGTGTTTATAAGAGTATTTCAGTAGTGTTTATAAGAGCATTTCAGTAGTGTTTATAAGAGTATTTCAGTAGTGTTTATAAGAGCATTTCAGTAGTGTTTATAAGAGCATTTCAGTAGTGTCTATAAGAGCATTTCAGTAGTGTTTATAAGAGCATTTCAGTAGTGTTTATAAGGGCATTTCAGTAGTGTTTATAAGAGCATTTCAGTAGTGTTTATAAGGGCATTTCAGTAGTGTTTATAAGAGCATTTCAGTAGTGTTTATAAGAGTATTTCAGTAGTGTATGTAAGAGCATTTCAGTAGTGTTTATAAGAGTGTTTCAGTAGTGTTTATGAGAGTGTTTCAGTAGTATATGTAAGAGCATTTCAGTAGTGTTTATAAGAGCATTTCAGTAGTGTTTATAAGAGTGTTTCAGTAGTATATGTAAGAGCATTTCAGTAGTGTTTATA
>NC_084757.1:2487247-2554747 GCF_033978785.1 Entelurus aequoreus | reverse complement strand
CTGTCAGCGTCCAAAGACTTTTGTCTTGCTAATGACAAGCTGAGGTTGTCATTAGCACTGTCTGAGCTCCTCACCTACATTGTTCCCATGATGCCTCGGCGTTTACTGTCAGAATGACACCCTGGTTTGTTTGTTTCTTCAAACGTTTGAAGACTTTCAGGACAAAAGGAGAAAGCGGTCTTTGAAAGGTGACTCTCTTAAAGGCCTACTGAAATGAATTTTTTTTATTTAAACGGGGATAGCAGATCTATTCTATGTGTCATACTTGATCATTTCGCGATATTGCCATATTTTTGCTGAAAGGATTTAGTATAGAACAACGACGATAAAGATTGCAACTTTTGGTATCTGATAAAAAAAAGGCTTGCACCTACCGGAAGTAGCGTGACGTAGTCAGTTGAACATATACGCAAAGTTCCCTATTGTTTACAATGATGGCCGCATGAAGTGAGAGAGATTCGGACCGAGAAAGCGACAATTTCCCCATTAATTTGAGCGAGGATGAAAGATTTGTGGATGAGTAAAGTGCAAGTGAAGGACTAGTGGGGAGTTGAAGCTATTCAGATAGGGAAGATGCTGTGAGAGCCGGGGGTGACCTGATATTCAGCTGGGAATGACTACAACAGTAAATAAACACAAGACATATATATACTCTATTAGCCACAACACAACCAGGCTTATATTTAATATGCCACAAATTAATCCTGCATAAAAACACCTGCGTGTTTGTTATGCTAGCTCCTAGCTCCTCTGCTAGCTCCTAGCTCCATAGAACACGCCAATACAATTCAAACACCTGATCAACACACACAATCACTCAGCCCAAAAGACCGTTTACCTAACCCAAGGTTCATAAAGCTTATATATTTTTAAAAAGTTACGTACGTGACGCGCACATACGGTCAAGTTATCGAATGTTTAGCAGCCAAGGCTGCATACTCACGGTACCTGATATTCAGCTGGGAATGACTACAACAGTAAATAAACACAAGACATATATATACTCTATTAGCCACAACACAACCAGGCTTATATTTAATATGCCACAAATTAATCCTGCATAATAACACCTGCGTGTTTGTTATGCTAGCTCCTAGCTCCTCTGCTAGCTCCTAGCTCCATAGAACACGCCAATACAATTCAAACACCCGATCAACACACACAATCACTCAGCCCAAAAGACCGTTCACCTAACCCAAGGTTCATAAAGCTTATATATTTTTAAAAAGTTACGTACGTGACGCGCACTTACGGTACGGTACGTGTTATGCTAGCTCCTAGCTCCTCTGCTAGCTCCTAGCTCCATAGAACACGCCAATACAATTCAAACACATGATCAACACACACAATCACTCAGCCCAAAAGACCGTTCACCTAACCCAAGGTTCATAAAGCTTATATATTTTAAAAAAGTTACGTACATACGCAAAAAAAAGCCAAAGCTGCATACTCACAGTAGCACGTCTGCGTCTTTGTCATCCAAATCAAAGTAATCCTGGTAAGAGTCTGTGTTGTCCCAGTTCTCTACAGGCGTCTGTGTATCCAAATCAAAAGTCCTCCTGGTTAGAGTCTCTGTTATCCGAGTTCTTCCATCTTGACTGCATCTTTCGGGAATGTAAACAAAGAAGTGCCGGCTGTGTACTGTTGTGGCTGACTACGTTCGAAAAATACGTCCATTTCGCACCGACAACTTTCTTCTTTGCTTGCTTGGCTTCCTTCTCCATAATGCAATGAACATGATTGAAACAGATTCACGAACACAGATGTCCAGAATACTGTGGAATTATGAAATGAAAACAGAGCGTTTTCGTATCGGCTTCAATGTGGAAGGCATACCCGTGTTCGTCGGGCTACGTCACGCGCATACGTCATCCTCAGAGGCGTTTCGAACCGGAAGTTTAGCGGCAAATTTAAAATGTCACTTTATAAGTTAACCCGGCCGTATTGGCATGTGTTATAATGTTAAGATTTCATCATTGATATATAAACTATCAGACTGCGTGGTCGGTAGTAGTGGGTTTCAGTAGGCCTTTAATGACTTTTTCTGTGTGTGCTGCCTGCCTGCCTGCCGTCGGAGGCCTTAGAAACACTCGCATGCATAGTTGATGATCTTCGCCCAAGGCATTTTTGGAAATTGTGAAGCTTTTATAGTACATAATTGAGCTGCTTTCCTATACATGTTTTTTGTATTAACTTGAAGGCAGCTCATGCAGAAACGCTAACAGCAAGTCTGCCACCAGCCTCACTACAGAAAAGTGATTTTGTTTTGCCGTGGTTGAAGGCAGCGTTTTTTAAAGGCAAAAATATCAGTGGAAACATCAGTGGTCCTGCCAGCAGCACTCTTCTCGGTTATTAACAGAATAGGACAGCTATTTTCACACGCGCCACTTTGACGTTGTCGTAATTGCTGTTATTTTGTCTGTTTCCTTGCTTTTGGATTTAATTCCGTAAGCACTCGGAGAGCACATACCCCCTCCAGGCCTTGCCTCCCACAATGGAGCAGCGAGGAACGTTGGCGAAGCGCCTGCTGAGCTGAGCAGAGTGCAATGAGCGGCCGACACGTGTCCCCACAATGACTGCACTGCTGGGCGCCGTACGGCTAACCTGACTCTGGCCAGATCCTTGTAGTCGGCTGAAGCTCCACACCAGGATCTGGGCTCGAGGGCAATGCAAACTCCTTCAAGATAGCAAAAAATTATGAACCAGTCAGGATCGCCGGGCGGGATTTCATAGATGTGACGTAGTAACTGTTTGATTCAAACAACAATAGAATATAATACAAAGTACTTTATTGATCCCTGGGGGAAATTCAGCACCACAGTTCGCTCACAATAGACAATAAACACTTAGGTATTTTTTACATGTGAATAATATAAATACAGTCTATTATACAGCATTATTCACATGTGAATAACATAAATACAGTCTACTATACAGCATTATTCACACTGAATAATATAAATACAGTCTATTATACAGCATTATTCACATGTGAATAACATAAATACAGTCTATTATACAGCATTATTCACATGTGAATAACGTAAATACAGTATTATACATCATTATTCACATGTGAATAGTATAAATACAGTCTATTATGCAGCATTATTCACATGTGAATAACATAAATACAGTCTATTATACAGCATTATTCACATGTGAATAATATAAATACAGTCTATTATACAGCATTATTCACATGTGAATAACATAAATAAAGTCTACTATACAGCATTATTCACACTGAATAATATAAATACAGTCTATTATACAGCATTATTCACATGTGAATAACATAAATACAGTCTATTATACAGCATTATTCACATGTGAATAACGTAAATACAGTATTATACAGCATTATTCACATGTGAATAATATAAATACAGTCTATTATGCAGCATTATTCACATGTGAATAACATAAATACAGTCTATTATACAGCATTATTCACACTGAATAATATAAATACAGTCTATTATACAGCCTTATTCACATGTGAATAACATAAATACAGTCTATTATACAGCATTATTCACATGTGAATAATATAAATAGTCTATAGAGCATTATTCACATGTGAATAATATAAATACAGTCTATTATACAGCATTATTCACATGCAAATAACATAAATGCAGTCTATCATACAGCATTATTCACTTGTGAATAACATACATACAGTCTATTATACAGCATTATTCACATGTGAATAACATAAATACAGTCTATCATACAGCATTATTCACATGTGAATAATATAAATAGTCTATAGAGCATTATTCACATGTGAATAATATAAATACAGTCTATTATACAGCATTATTCACATGCAAATAACATAAATGCAGTCTATCATACAGCATTATTCACTTGTGAATAACATACATACAGTCTATTATACAGCATTATTCACATGTGAATAACATAAATACAGTCTATTATACAGCATTATTCACACTGAATAATATAAATACAGTCTATTATACAGCATTATTCACATGTCAATAATATAAATACAGTCTATTATACAGCATTATTCACACTGAATAATATAAATACAGTCTATTATACAGCATTATTCACATGTGAATAATATAAATAGTCTATAGAGCATTATTCACATGTGAATAATATAAATACAGTCTATTATACAGCATTATTCACATGCAAATAACATAAATGCAGTCTATCATACAGCATTATTCACTTGTGAATAACATACATACAGTCTATTATACAGCATTATTCACATGTGAATAACATAAATACAGTCTATTATACAGCATTATTCACACTGAATAATATAAATACAGTCTATTATACAGTATTATTCACATGTCAATAATATAAATACAGTCTATTATACAGCATTATTCACATGTGAATAATATACATATGTATCAAACCACAGCTAAGTAAGCTTAGCATAAGTAATCAATGCAGCTGTCTTTGTTTTCAGGGTGGATCACTGGAATAACGAGAGAGAACGTCTCGCGATCATTACTGACAACTTCCTGCTGCTCTTCAAGTACGACTTCGTCATGTTCCGGTGTGAGCAGATCCAAAAGATTCCACTCAACTTTGTGGACCGGCTCTGCTACGGCACCTTCACCTTCCCGATGACAAACCTGCTTCAGTAAGTACCCCTTCTAAGCATGACTTCCATGGCCTTTTTCACTCGACCCTCGTCCCGTGCTAAGGTGCCGCAACGGGCTAAGCCAATGTTAGCATGTGTGTTGTTTATTTTGGGCCTTTCTAGTTGTGTATTCTTAAATGGTACAATGACAAACATGGGTCACCTATTTGGTATCGCCCTGACTGACCAGGTACTAGAAATTGTACCCTGTTCATTGTTTCCCATAGATTTGTGGCAACCTGACGCCGATACATTAGGTTTACATGTTCACCCTCCGGAATAAATACATTATAATGTGACTCTTTGTGAATGTAGTAGGGATGTAATCATATGACAATTTAATAGCACGATTATTGCAACTAAAATAATCACGGTTTGCATTATTAGACACGTCCATGTTTGGAACTTCATATCGACCACTCTGTACTAAGGCAGCACAGCTTGTAGGTTCAATATACACGATGGAATACTATAGAGCAGTGTTTTTCAACACTAGTGTGCCGTGAGATACAATCTGGTGTGCCGGGGGAGATTATCTAATTTCACCTATTTGGGTTAAAAATGTTTTTTGTAATTATAATCCGCAAATAATGTGCCATTGTTGAGTGTCTGTACTGTCTGGAGATCGGCAGACTTACCACGTTATACTCTTCCATATCAGTAGGTGGCAGCCGGTAGCTAATTGCTTTGTAGATGTCGGAAACAGCGGGAGGCAGGGTGCAGGTAAAAAGGTGTCTAATGCTTAAACCAAAAACAGATAGGAGGACTTTTTTTCTCCTCCATTTGAAAATGTGGATTGTTATCATCACTACTGTCTGATTCCAATCAATGCAAGTCATCACAATCATACCAACTTATATTCTTGTCTTCATGAAAGAAACATGCTTGAATTATCATTAAACACCTTTAATGTCATTATCCGTGGCCCGGATCATGTTTTGTTATTTTCTGTTAGTTTTGGACTCCCTTATGCCTGGTTCACACCACGCTTTAAAGCGGCGAGCAAAGCGCCGTCATTTTTGTCAATTTTTCCACGAATATCCCGATCTCCGAAGTAATGTTATGCTTTGATACGCTCTGATACGAATTAGTTGCCGCTTTGGGGGGGACGAATTACCGTTCCTCACGATTTGATGCCGCTTTGATATGCTTTAAATCACGCTTTGATACGTTTTATTACGCTTTATTGAACTTTATAACGCTTTGATGCGATCCTGACGCTTTAAATCAGGCTCTGACACGATTATCAAGCTCTGTTGTGCATTGGAATTAATGTGTCATGAACATTATGAACATTAATTTGTAATAATGACTTTGAAATGTGATATTGTTATGTAATTATGTGCAATTTGGAAGATGCTGTGATAATTATTTTGTGAATTTGATGAATAAATTGCGTGCGCACACATAATATAATAAAAAAGAGAAATATGATAAACAAATAAGTTAAAAAAAAAAAGTGAAAAACTCAGTATACTAAGTTTTCCCCACATTTTTTTAGATTTATCTATTTGATTTCTCTTTTTGTTTTATTATATACAGGATAAAACACATAATGTAATAAAAAAGAGAAATATGATAAACAAATAAGTAAAAAAAAAAGTGAAAAACTCAGTATACTGTTTTCCACACATTTTTTATATTCATTTATTTTTTCAATTTCTCTTTTTTTTCCGTTATTATGTTTATTATTTATTTATATTCATTTATTTTTTCAATTCCTCTTCTTTTTTCGTTATATTATGTTTATTATTTATTATGTTTTATATTCATTTGTTTTTTCAATTTCTCTTTTTTTCGTTATATTATGTTTATTATTTATTATGTTTTATATTCATTTATTTTTTCAATTTCTCTTCTTTTTTCGTTATATTATGTTTATTATTTATTATTTATTATGTTTTATATTCATTTATTTTTTCAATTTCTCTTTTTTTTTTCGTTATATTATGTTTATTATTTATTATGTTTTATATTCATTTATTTTTTCAATTTCTCTTCTTTTTTCGTTATATTATGTTTATTATTTATTATGTTTTTGGCGAACTTGCCGCATGTCCCGCTTCACTACAAGCTTTCCCACGATCCATTACGACCCTCACGCTTTAATCAGGCTTTGTTGCGCTTTAACGCCGCTTTGCATGCCGCTTTAAAGCGCCGTCAAAGCGCCGTTGGTGTGAACCTAGCATTAGTTCCTGTTTGTGCACCTCCGGGTTTGTTTTAGTTTCCTTGGGGATTAATTGGTTTAATTAATTAGTTGACTGTTGTCGACCACTAATCAGAGAGCTATTTATTCACCTCTCTCGCCGCGCTCAGTCTGGCTTCATTGTTTGCCATACGCAACATTGTCTCCTAGTTTATGCTTCCTGTGCTAGTTTGTACCTTAGCTTCACGTGCGATCGGCACGTTTTTCCTTCTGCTTGTTTTCTGTTTTTGGTACGTCTTTGATTTTCGAAAATTAAATCATGTTCCTACCTGCACGCCTTGTCCGGAGTAGTCCGTCTGCATCCCGGGAGAACGAACCCCGCAGAAAGATGCGACCCCCCCAATCGGGACATTTAACTTGGTAACAAAAACCTGTCTTTCATACATAAATCAATATAAATGATATATATGAATGAGGTAGATCTCCTCCACTTGGTCAGTTGAAAAGTAGCTCGCCTGCAGAAAAAGTGTAGACACCCTTGATATAGTTATTATTTATTTTTTTTCTTGTAAAAAAACCCCACTCATTTTTAAGATGTTGTGACTTGTATTTTATTTTGTACTAGTAGCGACTTCCTTCCGGTCAACTTTCTTTGTTTTCACTTTATTGAAGTGCGCATGCAAGTGACTTCGAGGGAACATTGGGGCCACATGCGCGTGTACCATATTTTCCGCACCATAAGCCGCCCCGTGTTGTAAGCCGCACCTTCAATGAATGGCATATTTCAAAACTTTGTTTACCTATTAGCCGCCCCGTGTTATTAGCCGCACCTACGCTACGCTAAAGGGAATGTCAACAAAACAGTCAGATAGGTCAGTCAAACTTTAATAATATATCACAAACCAGCGTTTTAACAACTCTGTTCACTCCCAAAATGTAATGTGCAAATGTGCAATCACAAAAATAGTAACACTCAAAATAGTGCAGAGCAATAGCAACATCAATAACTCAACGTTGCTCATACGTTAATGTCACACAACACACAAAATAAACATTTAAAGCTCACTTTCTGAAGTTATTACTCATCCACAAATCCCTCAAATTATTCTTCTCCGGTGTGCTTCACTTGTTTTTTGACACCATCTGTGATGTGGACGCGCATGCAGTCATAGATCAACAGGGACGGAGCTGCGTGAAAAAAGTCACCCGGTCTCTCCGCTCATCTTTTCTTCATCCATCCATCCCTTCGAGTTAGCTTTTATGATGACGCCGGCTGGAAAGTTCTCTTTTGGCAAGGTCTTCCTTTTGAATATCACCGTGGGTGGAAGTTTCTGGCCGTTAGCATGGCAAGCTAGAACCACTTCTCATTCCCTGTGGTGCGAATATTCACCGTAGGTGTTCCCGTTGTATCCACAGTGCGGTTCACATGAATATCAAAAGTCAGTGGAACCTTGTACGCGTGTCTCTTAGTAGGAGACATTTTGTGGTCTTTACAGAAACACACAAATGAAATGAAACGTAATATCCGCGCGCTTCTTCTGCTACGGGGGCGGGTGCTCACCTTGGCGGTTGCTTACAGTAGAAGAAGAAGCGCTTCCTCTTCTACGGGGAAAAAAGATGGCGGCTGTTTACCGTAGTTGCGAGACCTAAACTTTATGAAAATAAATATTAATATTAATCCATATATAAGGCGCACCGGGTTATTAGCCGCGCTGTCAGCTTTTGAGAAAAATTGTGGTTTTTAGGTGCGGCTTATGGTGCGGAAGATACGGTACACTGGAGTCTGAGGAAAATGAGATTTTACTTGCAGTGTAAAGAGTCAGCTGGAAAAAACTCTGATTATAAAAAAAAATAAAAAGAAAGAAAGAAAGATTTGGGTCACTTTGGCCTGCAGTGTAAACATAGTCTAAGAGGTGCGTCAACATTTGTGTTTCAAAATATAGAAAATCTCTAGGGAAATGTGGTTAACATCTGGGATTTCTCTACATCGAAAATACTTGCCATCTACCCAATTGTACACACTTTTATATCAGTTTATGGATTGAATACATTGTAAGGATTCTTCATGAGGAACCATGAAATAGTGCAAACATTTAAATAAAAACCGTTCTGGGCTCCTTCACATAGATTATAATTGAGACATTTTTTAAGCTGGTTGACATCATTTCTCTTGGATGTTACAGAAAGTATGAGAATATGTGAGCTGCTGCCTGCTCTTCTTTACCTCATATTTGTCCATTTACACAACGTTTGGATTTTTGGACGTGAGCAGTACAGTGGAAAAAAATTGATATATATAATATTTTTTTTTTTGATAAAGGGCTGGTGCTTGAGCAGTAGTCATTACTTACGTACACCGGTACTAGTATAGTACTGCGATACTAATGAATCGTATTCGGTACTATAGCGCCTCTAAAAAGTACCGGTTCCCCCTCTTCCCTTTTTTTTTAATGGACGTGACGATGCGTCGTCGTCACGTCGTGACATTGCTGGTTTTACGAGCAGAGGAGCATGTTCGGCAGCGCTCACACACAGAGTACTTACAAGCAGACACAGTGTGTAGACAGAAAAGGGAGAATGGACAAATTTTGGTGTAAAAAGTGACGATAAAGGTGAAGTTATAACACTGAAACACCCTCAGGAAGAGGTGCTTTAAGACACGGCTAGCTAGCTAGCGGCTAACATCCATCCACAGTGTTTTAGCTACTTCTAAATCACTAATCCTTGTCTCCATGGCGACAAATAAAGTACGTTTTTTACAAGTGTTATTATCACTGGAGGAAGAGGAATAGCTAAACATGCTTCACTACACACCGTAGCTCACCGGCGTCAAAATGTAAACAAACGCCATGGGTGGATCTACACCTGACATCCACTGTAATGATACCAAGTACAATAGCGTATCTAGTCCATACTACTATGATTACATCGATATTTTTTATCGTCACAAATATTTTTTCCTTTTTAAACAATTTATATTATGTTTATAAAGTTAGTAAGTACGTCCCTGGACACATGAGGACTTTTAATATGACCAATGTATGATCCTATAACTACTTGGTATCGGATCGATACCTAAACGTGTGGTATCATCCAAAACTAATGTAAAGTATCAAAGAAGGGAAGAATAAGTGATTATTACATTTTAACAGAAGTGTAGATAGAACATGTTAAAACAGAAAATAAGCAGATATTAACAGTAAATGAACAAGTGGATTAATAATCCATTTTTACAGTTTGTCCCTCATAATGTGTACAAAATAATAGGTGTATAAATGACACAATATGTTACTGCATACATCAGCAGACTAATTAGGAGTCTTTGTTTGTTTACTTACTACTAAAAGACAAGTGTGTAGTATGTTCACTATTTTATTTAAGGACTAAATTGCAATAATAAACATATGTTTCATGTACCTTAAGATTTTTTGTTGAAATAAAGACAATAATGACATTTTTTGTAGTCCCCTTTATTTAGAAAAGTATCAAAAAGTATCAAAATTAGAGATGCCCGATAATATCGGCCTGCCGATATTATCGGCCGATATATACGTTAAAATGTAATATCGGAAATTATCGGTATCGTTTTTTTTTATTATCGGTATCGTTTTTTTTGTGTTTTTAAAAAAAATTATTATTTTTTTATTAAATCAACATAAAAAACACAAGATACACTTACAATTAGTGCATCAACCCAAAAAACCTCCCTCCCCCATTTACACTCATTCACACAAAAGGGTTGTTTCTTTCTGTTATTAATATTCTGCTTCCTACATTATATATCAATATATATCAATACAGTCTGCAAGGGATACAGTCCGTAAGCACACATGATTGTGCGTGCTGCTGCTCCACTAATAGTACTAACCTTTAACAGTTAATTTTACTAATTTTCATTCATTACTAGTTTCTATGTAACTGTTTTTATATTGTTGTACTTTCTTTTTTATTCAAGAAAATGTTTTTAATTTATTTATCTTATTTTACAATTTTTTTTAAAAAGTACCTTATCTTCACCATACCTGGTTGTCCAAATTAGGCATAATAATGTGTTAATTCCACGACTGCATATATCGGTTGATATCGGTATCGGTAATTAAAGAGTTGGACAATATCGGATATCGGCAAAAAGCCATTATCGGACATCCCTAATCAAAATACATTTTGGTACCTGTACCAGAATGTTGGTATCGGGACAACCCTACCTTTCTACTAATTATTTCTATTTAAGTACTAAATATTGATATCATATGTGTGTATATATTGTATCTGTTGATGTAGTTGTAAAAATAAAATAAAAATAAAATTTAAAAAAATGGCCAATATGATATATGTCAAAACGCCAATAATCAGTTGATGTGAAATCATTTTAGCATGCAAGTTTTTCAAGAGAGAAGGAAAAGGTGCGAGTGTATCCGTCCAAGGTTCACTTGAGTCCATCTCTGTGGTAATGTGTCTCATTGTTACCAGCTTAGTACGCCTACTTTAAAAGTGCACTTTTAGCAGCTAATTAAAAAATAGAACTCTCTGCCTCGAGAGTTACCAAAATTCCTTCTAATTATCAGCCTGGTGCTCCACTTTGCTTGACAAAAGACAGAAAATCCCCTTTGCTGCGCACCCAAAGATGCTTTTTTTCCAACTTTTTATTCATACCTCACAGTGTAATTGTTCAACAAGAAAGGGCTTTATTGATTCCAAGCTTGTAAGATGATTTCCACAGTCGTCAGTAAAAAAAAAAAAGAAGAAGCGAGGGCCGGGCGTGGAGCGTCAATGCCAGGTTAGCGGAGCGTTTGTGGTTTTGTTTTTTTTTTCTTCCTTAAGAAGGGTAGGAAGTGCAGAGCTGTCACTTGGAGCTGTCACTTGGAGCTGTCACTTAGCTGATTAGTGGCAAAATTAATGTAGTCCTTTCATCTAAACCTTTTAAAGATGGCTCCGGGGAACTCCAACTAATTTGATGAATAAAATGTAATGTGCTGTGAAGAGCTTAGAGAGCGCCGCCTTTTATTTGAGGCTTTATCTGCGCGCATTACGTTGAATTATACATAAAACGGCGGTGAAAGACACGCGGGACAGCGGGGAGACAGATCCAAGCCAGAAAGACGTCCCCTGCTCTTCTCGCCGCCGCCGCCGTCTTCTTCTCTCTCCCCCCAGGAAGTGTCTCCTTTTCTTGCGTCGAGGTCATTCTGTCACCGCTCGTTATTCGGCGGCGGATTGATCGGCCGCGTGCGTTTCGGAGGAGTCTGGAGTCCTCGGTCGCTCGAAACCTTCCCCACAAAATCCCTCTGAAAGCGTGCAAAGTTTTGATGTTCCCTTGTCTAATTCCGTGTGACGCCCCGACGTTAATGTCACGTCAGGTTTGAGGCCATTGTTTGGAAGACTTGAATTGGACTGGAATCTGTCAAAACACAACCCAGACACACCACATCATTTATCCTTTTAATCATATCAGGACTGCAATCTGTTTGGACCTCTTGGTTTTTGAACAGGAAACGTTTTTTTTTATAGTAAATGAATAGGAAACAATGTGAATATGAATAAGGAGTACCAGCCTCGACAAAAATCCATATTTTAGTATATATTACGATAGGGATGATACTCGAAACCGGTTTTCCCGGTTGTTCGATAAGAAAAGAACCGAGTCCTCGGACTCGAATCCCTTTTTAGGAACCGGTACCCGTTATCGAGACCACTATAGTAAAGGAAAAAAATTGGTTCTTTATTCGAATCCCTCGGAACGAATCCCATCCCGACCAGAAATGCCCCTTGAGACATCACAAGAATTTACGTCACGTAGCTCAGTCATTAGGCGCAGATAGGGAAAGCAGGAAAACAATGGAATAATAAAGTTCAAAACAAAAGGTATAATCCAATGAATAACTTTACTGAGAGATTTGAGCAGGGTACAAACACATGACCAACACTTTTACGACTAACCGGAAACATAGCAACCAGGCTAGCAACGCACCTCCTTTACGGCAGCTGTCACAACGTTCTTAAAGCAACCGCAGCACATACATATATATACAACACATCTCCCTTTTTGAACTTTTGTTTTTCTTTCCTTGTAAACAAAACAAAATCACACTGTATATGTGTTGTCTGTCTAATTATAAATAATGCAGACGAGGCGTGTTGGCTGAGTTCTTGACGTTTACTTTCACAGGTGGCGACATGCAACAACACTTTTCGGGGCTACCGCGCATGCTCGTCACTCCCGTTGCATGCTGGGTAGTGTAGTTGTTATATTCCCTAGCTCAGGGGTCGGCAACCCGCGGCTCCGGAGCCGCATGCGGCTCTTTGACCACTCTGATGCGGCTCAGCTACACACTTGCTGACCCCCCCGATTTTCCCAGGAGACTTATGGATCTCAGTGTCTCTCATAGATAACTCCCAGGGAAAATATAATCATATTTACACTCTAATTACTAAATAAAGGGAGTGCCCTAATTGCACTGCAGTAATTGTCCTCTATAGCATTTACAAACAGCGTGCCAGCCCGGCCACATGTTGTATGTTGCTTTTACTTGCACACACAGGAGACAGCAAAGCATTCTTACTCATCAGCCACACAGCTTACACTGACGGTAGCCGTATCAAACAACTTTAACATTGTTACGTTACAAATATGCGCCACACTGTGAACCCACACCAAAAAAGAATGAAAAACACATTTCTGGAGAACATCCCACCGTAACACAACATAAACACAACACAACCAATACCCGGAATCCCATGCAGCCCTAACTCTTCCGGTCTACATTATACACCCCCGCTACCACCAAATCCCCCCACACATCAACCCCCCCCCCCCTCTCCGTGCGTTGGTTGAGCGGAAGAGTTAGGGCTGCATGGGATTCTGGGTATTGGTACCGTCAGTGTAAGATGTGTGGCTGCTGAGGTAGTACGCCTTGCTGTCACTTACGTGAGCAAGCTGACACTGCATTCTGCATGTGGTCGAGCAGGTACACTGTTTGGGCAGGCTGTAGAGGGCGCCAAAAGCAGTGTTGTCACGCCCTGATATTCGGGAGTCTCCCGGGAAAAATGAGAGGGTTGGCAACTATGACGCTATCAAGCGCCATTCATTCAAAACTCGCGGGCTGCACTAACATCAAATTTCCACATCAAAGTGCGTGCCGGTGCGTGTGTCTGAGACCCCTGATTAACATAGCACAAAGCATTTAAGCTTTGTATGCGGTGTTTTTCATTTTAAATTTTAAAATGTTTCTTGTGGCTCCCATTATTTTCTTAATTTGTGAAACTTGCCAAAATGGCTCTTTGAGTGGTAAAGGTTGCCGACCCCTGCCCTAGCTCATAACATCACATCTTTCCCCCTATAAAGAAAGATTTTAACTCAATAAAGTGTATTTCTTTTTTTAGCTTTAACTTTTCATTTTTTAGCATTGTAACCACATTTGCAAACAACTTTTCTCTTCATAGAATTTTCTTTCAATAAAGAAATAAAGTGCAAAAATGTCAAAGCATCATAACAAACAGTTTTGTCAAATAGCAGCAGAAGTGCACTTTTTGGAGAGCTGTATTATTTTCAGTTTTGTGCCCAAGGGACTGATTTTATTTAACACTATATTATTATTTATACACCTATAGTGATCACAGAGACAGGTTGTTTTTGTGTTACTGTATATATTTGTTTCTCTGAAAAATCCCACTTAATATACTTTGGGTAACAACAGTCAATATTTATTTTTTTTATTTTATTTTTTTAGGGGGGTAACAGTCAATATTTATTTATTTATTAGATTTAATTTTTTTCTTATATAATAAAAGTGAGCTTTTGTTAAACCAAATATTGTGTGTTTTTTTTCCATATACAACAACCTATCTGGACTCCATAAGAGAATCGATAAGGAATCGGTTCGATAAGAGGATTCGATAATAGGCTCGAACTCGATAATTTCTTATCAAACATCATCCCTATATTACGATAAATTCCCGACTATAAGCCACTACCGTATTTACCGGACCATAGGGCACACCATATCATAATTTTTTTTTTCTAAATGTAAACGACTTCATTGTGGTCTACATCAGTGTTTTTCAACCACTGTGCCGTGGCACACTAGTGTGCCGTGAGATATTGTCTGGTGTGCCGTGGGAAATTATGCAACTTCACCTAATTGGTCAAAAACATTTTTTTTGCAAATCAATAATTATAATAATGTGCCGTCGTCTAGTGCTGTGTTTTTCAACCTTTTTTGAGCCAGGGCACATTTACGGAGGAACACCACCAGCAGAAAAGGTTAAAAAAATGAAACTCCACCAGGTTGTCGTACCTTATTTTGAGTTTCTTGTCGTTTCCTGTGTGTAGTGCTTTAGTTCCTGTCTTGCGCTGTTATTTTGGTGACCCTTCCTGTTTTGTTGTTGTCCTGTAGCAGCTTCACGCCTTCCTTTGAGTGCTATTGCCCGCACCTGCTTTGTTTTCGCGATCAAAACTATTTAAGTTGTGCGTACGCTATCCTTCTTTGTGGGGACATTGTCGATTGTCATGTCATGTACAGATGTGCTTTGTGGACGCCGTCTTTGCTCCACACCCTGTAAGTCTTTGCTGTCGTCCAGCATTCTGTTTTTGTTTACTTTGTAGTCAGTTCAGTTTTCCATAAGACAAAAGGCAAGTCCCGCTAGGAAAAAGGCACTGAAACATAGGGATGGCTATGCGGAAAAAAAAAGTAAAACTGAACTGTCTACAAAGTAAACAAAAACAGAATGCTGGATGACAGCAAAGACTTACAGCGTGTGGAGCAGAGACGGCGTCCACAAAGTACATCCGTACATGACATGACAATCAACTACAAACCCCGTTTCCATATGAGTTGGGAAATTGTGTTAGATGTAAATATAAACGGAATACAATGATTTGCAAATCCTTTTCAAGCCATATTCAGTTGAATGCACTACAAAGACAACATATTTGATGTTCAAACTCATAAACTTTATTTTTTTTTTGCAAATGATAATTAACTTAGAATTTCATGGCTGCAACACGTGCCAAAGTAGTTGGGAAAGGGCATGTTCACCACTGTGTTACATGGCCTTTCCTTTTAACAACACTCAGTAAAGGTTTGGGAACTGAGGAGACACATTTTTGAAGCTTCTCAGGTGGAATTCTTTCCCATTCTTGCTTGATGTACAGCTTAAGTTGTTCAACAGTCCGGGGGTCTCCCTTGTGCTATTTTAGGCTTCATAATGCGCCACACATTTTTAATGGGAGACGGGTCTGGACTACAGGCAGGCCAGTCTAGTACCCGCACTCTTTTACTATGAAGCCACGTTGATGTAACACGTGGCTTGGCATTGTCTTGCTGAAATAAGCAGGGGCGTCCATGGTAACGTTGCTTGGATGGCAACATATGTGACCTGTGCTGGCAAAATGAGTCACAATGAGGACATTTTAAAAACTGAGTTATTGTTATTTACACATTCTCCATCTAAAGACCTTCAAAATGATATATGGTTTGTTGGAATCGGACAGAAAATGACCGAGTTACATCCGATTGAAGTCGACCAAGTTTGAGGGTCCGTTTTGAGAAAAACCAGCTTAAAGTTTACTGTTCCAGAATAAGAATGTTCCAAAACAAAACTCCATAGCAACCATACCTTAAAAGTCCTTGTAGCAACACCAAAATTGGTACAATTAAAGTCAAATCCCATGTCTAAAGGAAAAATATATATTCAACTCTATTGAAAACGGTTACGTACAAAAAATTCAACACTGTTATGTCACAGTTTTTTTTGTTCACTGGTCAGTTTGTCAGCTGGTCAGCTGTCCGTAATATTCCTGACCAGCAGCACTAAGAAGATTCGCCGACTGCAGTGAATTTAGCGCACTTGCAACCGCCTGTGTACCCTCTCCACCTTCTAAATCCATTACGGAATGTAAAACAGTCTTACTTATCCACAAAAATAACAATTAAATGTTCGAAAATCACCTTTTTTCACATAATATTCCGCTCGAATTACTGTGTTGTTTTTCATCAGGGCGCTGCCATGATACCACAATGCACCGCGCGGGGTGATTCAACCAATGAGGGTACGCCTCACAGCGACCCTTAGCAACAAGCCGGATTTGTTTACGTCGGGACAGGTTTAAAAACTCGAATTATATTGGTTCAGAATGGCGTCATCGGGAATTCCATGCTCATTTTTAGAAAGTAGGTAAACTTGGCGTCACAATGATAGCAAATATGGCTAGGGGGATTCCCCTTATTGCCGCGAGTGAGCGTTGAAAACACTTGATTTTCTCAAGGAATTTTAACACAAAGGACTAATTTCTGAAGACATACCTCGTACAAAACCTTCAAATAAAGGTGATTTAAGATGTTTTCTTGCTATTTCGATGATTGGGATCGCTAGATTGTGGCTTTATGGACTCATTTTTGTGAAAATCTCAATTTCAACTAAGATACATTTTTTTCACTTATTTGCCTGTAGCTCAAAATTAGCCTGTGCGTATTCCGACTCATTTTGCCAGCACGGGTCACATATGTTGCTCCAAAAGCTGTATGTACCTTTCAAGCATTAATGGCGCCTTCACAGATGTGTAAGTTACCCATGTCTTGGGCACTAATACACCCCCATACCAACACACATGCTGGCTTTTACACTTTGCGCCTAGAACAATCCGGATGGTTCTTTTCCTCTTTAGTTCGGAGGACACGACGTCCACAGTTTCCAAAAACAATTTGAAATGTGGACTCGTCAGACCACAGAACACTTTTCCACTTTGTGTCAGTCCATCTTAGATGAGCTCAGGCCCAGCGAAGCCGACGGCGTTTCTGGGTGTTGTTGATAAACGGTTTTGCCTTGCATAGGAGAGTTTTAACTTGCATTTACAGATGTAGCGACCAACTGTAGTTACTGACAGTGGGTTTCTGAAGTGTTCCTGAGCCCATGTGGTGATATCCTTTACACACTGATGTGGCTTGTTGATGCAGTACAGCCTGAGGGATGGAAGGTCACGGGCTTAGCTGCTTACGTGCAGTGATTTCTCCAGATTCTCTGAACCCTTTGATGATATTACGGAGCGTAGATGGTGAAATCCCTAAATTCCTTGCAATAGCTGCTTGAGAAAGGTTTTTCTTAAACCGTTCAACAATTTGCTCATGCATTTGTTGACAAAGTGGTGACCCTCGCCCCATCCTTGTTTGTGAATGACTGAGCATTTCATGGAATCTACTTTTATACCCAATCATGGCACCCACCTGTTCCCAATTTGCCTGCTCACCTGTGGTATGTTCCAAATAAGTCTTTGATGAGCATTCCTCAACTTTATCAGTATTTATTGCCACCTTTCCCAACTTCTTTGTCACGTGTTGCTGGCATCAAATTCTAAAGTTAATGATTATTTGCAAAAAAAAAAAATGTTTATCAGTTTGAACATCAAATATGTTGTCTTTGTAGCATATTCAACTGAATATGGCTTGAAAAGGATTTGCAAATCATTGTATTCCGTTGATATTTACATCTAACACAATTTCCCAACTCATATGGAAACGGGGTTTGAATAAAGTGTGGTTAAATACGTCGCCAAAGATATGCTGCCATTTAACACTGTTATAAAACTAGCATTTTTTTGAAAGTGTTGTCATGTCATGTCAGTGTTCCTTACTCTGAAGAGTTGGTGCTGCAAGGAATTCTGGGAATGTGTTCTGTTGTGTTGCGGCGCAAATATTCCCCCGAAATGTAATTGTCATTGTTGTTTAGTGTGGTCTCACTATATGGCACAGCTTTATGACAGTGTTGGCGTTGTTTATACGGCCACCCTTAGTGTGACATGTAGGTCTGTTGACTAAGTGTACTCCGAAGGGGTACCCCTGGAGCGAGATTAACGTCCAGAGCCTAAAATGCTTAGATAAATGACGGGGTTTCGGTAATTTATAAAGGAGACCGGTTAGTAACTGTCTGGATTTTTATCGTGAATTATCATTATGCCGTTGACCATTATATCTCTCGGCCATTAACAAGTAAAACGTCAAGGGCGGTCACGGCAAGTTGTCGCCGCAAATGTTGGTCAATTTTTTAGGGCACTACGGCAAATGAGAGGGCAGTTGCCGTGGTTAAATTCGAGCCCTGTTATTGGCCGAGCCTTAGTGACTATATACCGTAATTTCCGGACTATAAGCCGCTACTTTTTCCCCTCGTTCTGGTCCCTGCGGCTTATACAAAGGTGCGGCTTATTTACGGCCTGTTCTTCTCCGACACCGACGAAGAGGATTTCGGTGGTTTTAGTACGCAGGAGGAAGACGATGACACAATGATTAAAGACTGACTTTTCATATACCGGTAGGCTGGTTATTTTGATAACGTACAGGCGAGCACTTTGTATTACTTTGCACCGTTGTATTATTTGTACTCTGCACGAATGCTGTTCGCCATGTCAAAGATGTGAAAGTTTGATTGAGTGATTGAAAGATTTATTGTTAATAAATGGGACGCTTTGCGTTCCCAAACAGTCATCTCTGTCCCGACAATCCCCTCCGTGGTAGCAGGAACCCCTATATACTACGCTAATTACACATCAAAACCCTGCGGCTTATAGTCGGGTGCGGCTTATATATGGAGCAATCTGTATTTTCCCCTAAATTTATCTGGTGCGGCTTGTAGTCAGGTGCGGCTTATAGTCCGGAAATTACGGTAATCATGTATTTGCAGTGTTTCCCATAAACTGCCAAGATACCTGTGGCGGTGGGGGCGTGGCTATGGGCGTGGTCACATGACATCATCGAGTAATTTGCATAAATTACTACAATGATATGATTTTCTCTAAAAAGGCTCAAAAAATGTATACTTATTAATAATAACAGTTTTGTTTTAAACGTCCATCCATCCATTTTACAATATAATTACAACACTTTATGTACATATTTATACACAGATCTGAAAAATAATTCACTGAAATATATTTATTAATTGTGGTTCTTACAAAAAATATATCTTACAAAATATAAAAGCTAAAATGTCTCTTAAAGCTCTGCCCCTTTAATTAGTGCATACTAAATGATTTAACTTTAGCCTACTACTACAACCATATTATTTGCCAGCAACATAAAGTGAAACAGAGGCAGAGGTGTCCTGCCACAGTCAGTAACAAATAAACAGAAAACAGTAGTGGTCAAATACAAATAAGGCAACAAGAGAAGTATCCTACACTTGTCTTTTGTAAAGTAAATCTGAACAGCCTATAGAGGCTTTGCAGTCACGTGGTTTTATCACGTGACTTTGTGTTACGCTGCCATCTTGCCGGTCAACCGGTCAGCTCGTTCCTACGTGTTCGTACAGATTCAGTTTGATTTCTGCGCTACATTTTCACCGCTTTCATCCGGATTATGGCTGATTTGCTATCCAATGAAGTTGTGCATTTGGATGAAGAGTCCAAGAAACGTTACCGAGAGAAGTTGAACCTTGTTGGCACAACGGATCCGTACCTTTTACCGAGAAGCATGCTAAAATCACCTGAGCATTTTGCAACAGCCGACCTGCCTGATCTCTCATATCCAGACATTTATAATTACCTCGTCGATTCACCATCTCCGTACACTGGAAAGGACCTTAAGGCATACAAGAGTCTGGATGCCTACAAGTATTTTACAGCAGGTTTTGTGCATGATGGGCTGATATGGCAGATTCCAAACAAGAATTGATTTCTTCTCATGACCAAGGTAAGGAAAAAGCACACACAGAAGAGCCTACTGTCTGTTTACAAATCCGCGTGGCAGTAACAGTGTGATTGTGAAAAAACTACTGAAGTGATTCTAATGAAAACTCACATTGTTAAGCTGCCTTGCTGCTCTGGCTGCCTTTCTAAAAATGCACCCAGCATTTTCAACAATCATATATGTATCATCCCATATTGTATTATTTCACATTTTGTGAAACAAATCAGGGGTGAATAGTTTGTTTACATACCTGATATGAAGTGTTCGTTGCATATCGTTGTGTAAATCGTAGGTTTCCATCGTTCACGACAAATCGCCGCAATCCATTTATCACGTTTTTGATGTTTGCCGGGAATCTATAGAAGCTAAGATTTGGTTTATCGCCTCGTCTATTGCTACATCCAACAGCACAGCAGGTTTCAGGTGTTGTTCCTGAAAACGCACCCCTGCCGTAGAATGCACCCCCTGACGCGGATGCGCGCTTACGTCACTCGTTTCCAAAAGTATATCTAAACTCGGCTTTAATGACTGAAGTGGCTGAAATCGCCTCTTTTAAATCGCCTCTTTCGGTTCCAAGCTCAAATAGCAGCAGATCTAACAAGAAAGCGTGTGTGAGTCGTTGACGGGCACTGAACTGGTGACCGGCAAGATGGCCGCCAAGCTAATGTTACGTGGCTGATGACGTCAGCTGCAAAGCCTCTATATGGGCATCTGCATCAACTATATGATTTGCCTGAGAAGCTGGACAGGACAAAAAAAAATCAAACAAAAAAAAAATTATTTGTGGCGGACGTAATTCTTTCGTGGCGGGCCGCCACAAATAAATGAATGTGTGGGAAACACTGATTTGCTAATTGTATGTTACTTTCAGTCATGTTATACTGAGATGGACCAATACAGCTTTTAGTTAGTTCAGTATGTTTTCTAAGATTTTGAGTTGCAAAAAAAGAGTGAATTCAGTGGAAGGCTGCTGCTATTTATTCACTCTCCAAAGTGACCAAATCTACTGTTTAATGAACATTATGCTAGTAGTGATGGTTTATGACTTGTGTGTTTCCCCACATCCTTGATGATGCCAGTGGAAGTGCTGAGATTGTATTTTTAGTCCTGATGATTTTGTTTTCATCTGTAAATCTCCAGGTGCACAAAAAGCACACCGCACTCTGCATCTGTGCTGAAAGATGTCTTTTAAGTGCCTTCTCTCTAAACTGTCTAGACAAACTCATTATCTTGCACATTATTCCCGCTTTTGTTGTTTTTTTTAATATTCCCGCCTTGTCTGAAAGCGCAGGGTGTTGAGATTTAAAGACGTCCTAAAAGAGTGTGTGTGAGCTCATTTTCACAATAAAGCTTCACAGGCTTCAGTTTGCCCCACGCCGACTGCTTCCATTCCGCTTAAATGTCGAGGTCAGCCGTGAACATCCTTTTAAAGGAATGAGGACATAAAATATGTTGCTCAAGCGCATGGAGGCACACCTGAGCAACATTGAGCAGTCCCTGCGTCCAACCAGCAGAGGGCAGTCAGAGAATACTTGTAGCCTTCGCTGTACCTGCCAATCACAGCTTGACCCAATTACTACTCATCCCGGGGTGCCGCACACAAAATGAGGCACAGCAGTGACTGCCTGTGCTATTATTTTCATAACGACGGCACCAGGTGGTGGCGCTGTTAGTACACACTCTACAAAAAAGATGACCACCTTTTTTAGAAGGCTGGGAAATAGTAGTAAAACTTACGTGAGATTGTTTGAAGAATTGTTCGTTAATCATTGAACAACTTGAGGTGTCCTCATTTTTCATACAACTTGACAGTCTTGCCATTAAAAAAACAAACAAACAAAAAAACAAATACCTCAGCGTCCATCTGCCCCAATCTCCCCAGTAGATGACTTTACTTAGAATAGAATAGAAAGTACTTTATTGATCCCTCGGGGATATTCAGCACCACAGTTCGCTCACAATAAACAATAAACACTTAGGTATTTTTTACATGTGAATAATATAAATACAGTCTCTTATACAGCATTATTCACATGTGAATAATATAAATACAGTATTATACAGCATTATTCACATGTGAATAATATAAATACAGTATTATACAGCATTATTTACATGTGAATAATATAAATACAGTATTATACAGCATTATTCACATGTGAATAATATAAATACAGTCTATTATACAGCATAATTCACATCTGAATAATATACAGTCTATTATACAGCATTACTCACATGTGAATAATATAAATACAGTCTATTATACAGCATAATTCACATGTGAATAATATAAATACAGTCTATTATATAGCATTATTCACATGTGAATAATATAAATACAGTCTATTATACAGCATAATTCACATCTGAATAATATACAGTCTATTATACAGCATTATTCACATGTCAATAATATAAATACAGTCTATTATACATCATTATTCACATGTGAATAATATAAATACAGTCTATTGTACAGCATAATTCACATGTGAATAATATAGATACAGTCTGTTATACAGCATTATTCACATGTGAATAATATAAATACAGTCTATTATACATCATTATTCACATGTGAATAATATAAATACAGTCTATTATACATCATTATTCACATGTGAATAATATAAATACAGTCTATTGTACAGCATAATTCACATGTGAATAATATAGATACAGTCTGTTATACAGCATTATTCACATGTGAATAATATAAATACAGTCTATTATACATCATTATTCACATGTGAATAATATAAATACAGTCTATTGTACAGCATTATTCACATGTGAATAATATAAATACAGTCTATTTTACAGCATTATTCACATGTGAATAATATAAATACAGTCTATTATACAGCATTATTCACATCTGAATAATATAAATACAGTCTATTGTACAGCATAATTCACATGTGAATAATATAAATACAGTCTATTATACATGTAAGTACTTCACTGTGAAGTTGTTATTTAAAAGAGCTATATTGTAAATAGTTTGCTGTGCATTTTACATTTGTTTGCTGTGTTTTGTGTGCAAGTTTTTAACTTAAAATGTATCTCCTTTGAACAATATCCAGTGTTGTATTTCAATGAACTAGAATCCAGTGTGCTGTGGAGTGCTATTGTAGTGAATCACACCTGAGACATCATACACCGGCGGAAAGCGATGATCGATAAAAAAAACAAGCAAACCGGAGTTTTGACCCAAAGAAGGCAGGGTCGGAAAGAAAAAAAAATCTGCGTCCTGAAGACTCGCGGACTTCCGGAAATGCGCGTCCTTTCTTATTTCAATGTGTAAAAAGACGCAAAAAGTGCGTTAACGCCAAGATTGAGTCTTAATTCAAGTTCCATTTACATTTAAGTCTATTCATTAACGTACCTAATATATTTGTGTATGCTGTGCAACTGATATTTACAATCATTTGCAGCCTGGTTGTAATCAGGTTAAGAAAGAGGAGATACATTCAATAGTTAAGTTGAAGTCAGGGGTGTCCAAACATTTTCCACTAAGTGCCACACACTGAAAAATCAAAGCATTCAGGGGTCATTTTGGTATTGTTATTTTTAAAAACTATACAATTTATAGTTATTTATAATTTTTTTATTTAAACCTTTAGGGTTCCTCTTGAGTTTGGTCCTGGGGACCGTGAACGGTCTGACTCATGAAAATTAAAAAAATATGTCATATATTATTTTTAAAGTGTTTTTATTCAGTGCTTAAATCTCTAAATCAAATACAGAGCTATCTTGTCAGTTTGAAAAAAATTATTGTTTTATGCCCTTTTTGTCAAAATCCTATTTTTTATGGCAAAAGCACAAAATATGCAATATTTTTCCTTCAAAAATGTTCAAAGTAGAATATTTGATCAGAAGTAATTAAACCCTTAAATAGGTCAATAATTCATAAACAACATTGATTATAATTGTTTGACCAATGACAGTTTTTAAAAAAAAATCCCACTAAAATTATCAGGGGATTCAAAAGTTACCCACTCATGAAAGTGTTGAATATAACTCAGACATTTTTTTTCTTTCAAAGCTTGAATCTCTAGATGAGGTGTGTCAAGCTGGGCCCACATCACAATTATGGCTGCCCTCAGAGGGCCATATGTAACAGTGAATATATGAATATAAATGCATAATAGTCTCGTTCCACAATTTGCATGGGAAACTCTTTTGGATTACTCTATTTTTATTAACTGATTGATGGATAGCTTGCTCTGCTTGTTCCAGGATCAGATAATATTAAAGTGAACAACGTTTGCAACTGGATGCAGTACGTTTTTCCGGCAAAAATAAAATACATGCGTTTAGTCAAAAAATGCTTCATTTTTCAGACCACCTACAATAATGCAGTAGCCAAGTTTTTGTTGTTGTATGATTTACAGTGACGTGCAGTCAGAAAAGGCAGGTGAGGCGGGGCCTCACGTGCCATCATGGAAAGAAAAAAAATGTAAAAAGAAAAAAAAATAATTAGATTGTTATATGTATCCAGTGATATTACTATAAAGTTATTTTCCATTTAACTTCACCAGTTTTAGATTATTTTTATTCAAAATCGCTGAATTTTCACATTTGCTGTTCAAATACTGAGAAGAGACTTGCGGTGATCAGCAGCCAGTTGAGCCTCACCATGGATTGCGCAATGACTCGGCTAACTGCTGGCCTGCTGTGCAGTGAGACCGTTTTGCTATATGAATTATATTATACATTTCCATAGTTTAGTTAGCTGAGGTATATAATGTACAGTGTATTTTGTCAACAACTGTATGTGTGTAACATATTTCTTGTGTTGAGCAATCATAAAACGGCTGGGAAGACGCACTGGCTGAGGCTCGCAGTAATCCCGCCTCTCGGTGGTAGAGGGCGGCAGTGATCCCAGCGATCATTTTTGCGACTACTCTGCTGCAGAAGAAGTGACAACAAGCAGCAACAGTTAGCAGCGATCGTTTATTTTTTCCTCTCGCCTGGACTTTTAACATGGAGGATTTTATATCTAAAATAAAACAGTTTTCTAAACTGGACTTTAAATGGAAGCAGGAGGTAATAATTGAAGGAAGATCTCCATCGAGACAGAGAAACTTTTAAAACTGAAGAAAGATAAGGAAGACTTCTATAAACAAGTTATCGATGTTATTGTTCAGAAGGAGCGGCGCATGAACTTTATTTATAAGTAAAGGTAAGACCATAATAAAGTTTTTTTTATTAAATGTGCTTTTTTGTGTGCTACAGTTTGTATGTGTAAAGTTAAAGTTAAGTTAAAGTACCAATGATTGTCACACACACACACTAGGTGTGGTGAAATTTGTCCTCTGCATTTGACCCATCCCCTTGATCACCCCCTGGGAGGTGAGGGGAGCAGCGGGCGGCAGCGGCGCCGCGTCCGGGAATAATTTTTGGTAATTTAACCCCCAATTCCAACCCTTGATGCTGAGTGCCAAGCAGGGAAGAATGCTGGTATGAGCTTTTAAACATAACCCGTTAACTGCTGCCAACATACTTGCCAACCCTCCCGTTTTTAGCGGGAGAATCCCGGTATTCAGCGCCTCTCCCGACAATCTCCCGGCAGAGATTTTCTCCCGACAAACTCCCGTTATTCAGCCGGAGCTGGAGGCCACGCCCCCTCCAGCTCAATGCGGACCTGAGACTTGAGTGGGGACAGCCTGTTCTCACGTTCGCTTTCCCAGAATATAAACAGCTTGCCTGCCCAATGACGTCATAACATCTAGGGCTTTTATAGAGTGCACAACTGCGCACACAACAAGGAGACGAAGCAGAAGAACGAGGAAATTACAGACATGGCGGCCGAAATGATAGACTCATCATGAACGGAGAAGTTAAACAGGACAATACTGCCATCTAATGGCTAGCCACCGGAACACTGAAATTCAAGTATTTTTTTTTTTCTATGTAAATAAAATAAATATGTATATATATATATATATATATATATATGTGTATATATGTATGTATATATATATATGTGTATATATGTATGTGTATATATATGTGTATATATGTATATATATATGTATATGTATGTGTATATATGTATATATATATGTATATATATATATATATATATATGTATATATATATATATGTATATATATATATATGTATATATATATGTATATATATATATATATATGTATATATATGTATGTATGTATGTATATATATATACATATGTATGTATGTATGTATGTATGTATGTATGTATGTATGTATGTGTATATATATATATGTATATGTATGTATGTATGTATGTATGTGTATATATATATATATATATGTATGTATATATATATGTATGTATATATATGTATATATATATGTATATATGTATATATATATGTATATATATATGTATATATGTATATATATATATATATGTATATATATATACATATATATATATATATATATATATATATATATATATATATATATGAAATACTCGAGTTGGTGAATTCTAGCTGTAAATAACCACACCCCCCACCTCCCGATATTGAAGGTCTCAAGGTTGGCAAGTATTGCTGCCAATCAAATGGTGAATAAGATACTCTTTAGGGTTCATATGTTTGTAAATCTGACTGTGATGAAGTCAGTGCCTCACCAGCCATGAACCTCACCGCACGTCACTGATGTTTTATTATTTCTTTGTCAAATCGAACTTTTTTTTTTTTTATGGTAAACATAAAATATGCAATATTTTGGCCCAAAAATATTTCAAATTGGAAAATTTGATGTGACATAATTGAAGCCTTGAATAGGTCAATAATTCATAAAATTGATTTTTTTATTTGGAGCAATGCCAGTTTAAAAAAAAGAAGAAAAAAAACCCTAAGTATCTTTGTGCTTTTTCTCATTACATTTCACCTATTTTCTCTTTTTTCCACTTTTTTATGTTATTCTTTTTAAAATAGTATTTTTTTTAGAATGTGTGGGCCTCTAAACATTAGCTGTGGGCTGCAAGAGGCCCCTGGGCAACACTTTGGACACCACTGGTTTAAGCCAATGACAGCAATGTTACAATGCGGCCAGCAGAGGCCACTGTTGCTCAGCTAAACGTCCTGCTGCGCTGATCATGGCAGGTAAAATATGCAACACTTTATAGATTTGTAATGTCTTTACAATTACTGCCATTTTAACACAAATGATGGAGTTGTTTTGATCTCGGATGCAATGGAATGATCCTTTAAAGAAAACTAATCAAATATCCCCCTTAGAGCCCCTGCAGTGGACATTTATATATGCAGGCCTCGTATTTTAATGTTTTAAGGTCAAGGCAAGTTATTATTAATCTACTTGTTCATTTACTGTTAATATCTTTTTATTTTCTCTTTTAACATGTTCTATCTACACTTCTGTTAAAATGTAATAATCACTTATTCTTCTCTTCTTTGATACTTTACATTAGTTTTGGATGATACCACACATTTAGGTATCGATGTGATACCAAGTAGTTACAGGATCATACATTGGTCATATTCAAAGTCCTCATGTGACCAGGGACGTATTTCCTGACTTTATGAACATAAAATGAATTTTAAAAAAAGGAAAAAAGATTTTGGGGAATATAACAAATATCGATCTTTCTGTGTGGAGTTTGCATGTTCTCCCCATGACTGCATGGGTTCCCTCCGGGTACTCCGGCTTCCTCCCACCTCCAAAGACATGCACCTGGGGATAGGCCCCTCCCACCTCCAAAAACATGCACCTGGGGATACGTTGATTGGCAACACTAAATGGTCCCTAGTATGTGAATGCGAGTGTGAATGTTGTCTGTCTATCTTTGTTGGCCCTGTGATGAGGTGGCGACTTGTCCAGGGTGTGCCCCGCCTTCCGCCTGAATGCAGCTGAGATAGGCTCCATCACCCCCCGCCACCCCAAAAATGACAAGCGGTAGAAAATGGATGGATGGATGGATGGATGTAATCATAGTAATATTGACTAGATACGCTCCTGTACTTGGTATCATTACAGTGGATGTCAGGTGTAGATCCACCCATGGCATTTGTTTACATTGTGACGCTGAGCTATTGTATCCTCCTACGGTGTGTAGTGAAGCATGTTTAGCTATTCCATTTCCACTTTGTATCAGTCCATCTTAGATGAGCTCGGGCCCAGCGAAGCCGACGGCGTTTCTGGGTGTTGTTGATAAACGGTTTTCGCCTTGCATAGGAGAGTTATAACTTGCACTTACGGATGTAGCGACCAACTGTAGTTACTGACAGTGGGTTTCTGAAGTGTTCCTGAGCCCATGTGGTGATATCCTTTACACACTGATGTCGCCTGTTGATGCAGTACAGCCTGAGGGATGGAAGGTCACGGGCTTAGCTGCTTACGTGCAGTGATTTCTCCAGATTCTCTGAACCCTTTGATGATATTACGGAGCGTAGATGGTGAAATCCCTAAATTCCTTGCAATAGCTGCTTGAGAAAGGTTTTTCTTAAACCGTTCAACAATTTGCTCAGGCATTTGTTGACAAAGTGGTGACCCTCGCCCCATCCTTGTTTGTGAATGACTGAGCATTTCATGGAATCTACTTTTATACCCAATCATGGCACCCACCTGTTCCCAATTAGCCTGCACACCTGTGGGATGTTCCAAATAAGTGTTTGATGAGCATTCCTCAACTTTATCAGTATTTATTGCCACCTTTCCCAACTTCTTTGTCACGTGTTGCTGCCATCAAATTCTAACGTTAATGATTATTTGCAAAAAAAAAAGGTTTTTATCAGTTTGAACATCAAATATGTTGTCTTTGTAGCATATTCAACTGAATATGGGTTGAAAAGGATTTGCAAATCATTGTATTCCGTTTATATTTACATCTAACACAATATCCCAACTCATATGGAAACGGGGTTTGTAAGTACTCTGTGTGTGTGCTCTGCCGAACATGCTCCTCTGCTTGTACAACTAGCAATGTCATGACGTGACGACGCGTCGTCATGCCCGTTATAAAAAAGGGGGCGGGGGGGGACCGGTACTTTTTAGAGGCGGTATAGTACCGAATGTGATCGTGGTACTATACTAGTACCGGTATACCGCACAACCCTACAGCGTGCTGATCCAAAGTCACCTGGAGAAGCGTTCTCAGCAGTTTTGTGAGCTTTCTGACCATCTTAAAGCCGCCATGACTTGTCAGTTTTATCAGAACACCTCCCCGAGTGACAGCGTGTTGTTCCTGGACGCCACCCCACGGGTGACGCGTGCACCTATGTGTGCCCGACAGACCTGCAGGCGGTGTTGAGCAACATTTGTTTGTAATGTGGAACACTTGCCATGACAGCTGGAGCTCAGCGCGATATTTATCTTGCGTGTTGACTTACTCAGTGCGCACAGGAGGAATTTTTTTTTCATCGCTCGTCCCGAATCTCCCAATACAGTGTTCCTCTTTTGGCATGTGTGCGCACACACCCAGGATTAAGTGGAGCGCCACGGGGCAGGTCAGTCAAGGGTGGATGTCCTCACCTTCCTCCTCCAGGTGTTGGGAGTCTTGTCGCTTTGAGACAAATGTACATCAGTGGCTCAAGGCACAAACGCTTTCAAAAGCTCCATTTTAGGTCAAAAGTGGAAAACCTCGGGCGATAAAACTACCGGTATATCAATATGTATCGCGAGAGACATGTCATCTATATTAGTAAAAAAATGCGTTCGATAAAACATTGAATCAGTTTTTTTCTTCGTATGAAGAAAGTGGAAGTATGGAAGCAAGGTTGGTTGCATGAACAAAGGCACTCGCTCTCTGGTAACCCTAGCAACGCAGGAAGTGATCGCTGATCAGTGGGAGTGACACGCTAGCAGCCAATCAGGTGACAGTGTCAACTAGAGATGTCCGATAATGGCTTTTTGGGGGTAGCGGGGGGTGTATATTGTAGCGTCCCGGAAGAGTTAGTGCTGCAGGGGGTTCTGGGTATTTGTTCTGTTGTGTTTATGTTGTGTTACGGTGCGGATGTTCTCCCGAAATGTGTTTGTCATTCTTGTTTGGTGTGGGTTCACAGTGTGGCGCATATTTGTAACAGTGTTAAAGTTGTTTATACGGTCACCCTCAGTGTGACCTGTATGGCTGTTGACCAAGTAGGCCTTGCATTCACTTGTGTGTGTGATAAGCCGTAGATATTATGTGACTGGGCCGGCACGCAAAGGCAGTGCCTTTAAGGTTTATTGGCGCTCTGTACTTCTCCCTACGTCCGTGTACACAGCTGCGTTTTAAAAAGTCATAAATGTTACTTTTTGAAACCGATACTGATAATTTTGAAACAGATACCGATAATTTCCGATATTACAGCATTTATCGGCCGATAATATCGGTATCAGACATCTCTAGTCCTCAGCACTCTCTGCAGAGACTTCCAGTCTGAGGCACTGCAGGCTCCAGTCCAGACAGTTGGTCCGTAGGCTCTCTATAGTGCCTCTGTAGAATGTGCTGAGAACGGGGTAATAATGTTTACGAACTAAACTGTCAATAAAATGGACGCGCAAATGTAAGTCATAATTTTTGCGCTTCAGAAACTTCTCTTTGAATTTAGCGCTTGACTTCTTCTGTTTGTTTGATAGGGGTGTAACGGTACGTGTATTTGTATTGAACCGTTTCGGTACGGGGGTTCCGGTTCGGTTCGGAGCTGTACCGAACGAGTTTCCACACGGACATATTAAGTAGCGTACCGCACGTTGTGTAAACAATGCACACCGAGGCACAACACACGGCATGCTAGCAGCTAACGGGCTAGGATAGACTGACCATACGTCCTCTTTTCACGGGACATGTCCTCTTTTGCGGGGCTGTCAGGGCGGAGTTTCTTAAATGCCTCAAATGTCCGGCATTTTGAGTTAGGGTTGCGTGTATTTTCAATGTACGTTAAGGGTTAAGAAGGGGTTAAAAACAAAACAAATTGTGCGCGCAGCAGCATTGGTGAGGGAGGGGCAGAGACAGAGAGAGTGAGAGAGTTATGATAAACGCGCATGCGTCGCCAGGCTCTGCTTTTTATCCATAGATTTATCACATTTAATTTTTTATTATCTATAGCAGGGGTGTCAAAAGTGTGCCCCGGAGGCCATTTGCGGTCCACAGCTAATGTTTTAAAGGCCTACTGAAAGCCACTACTAGCGACCACGCAGTCTGATAGTTTATATATCAATGATGAAATCTTAACATTGCAACACATGCCAATACGGCCGGGTTAACTTATAAAGTGACATTTTAAATTTCCCGCTAAACTTCCGGTTGAAAATGTCTATGTATGATGACGTATGCGCGTGACGTCAATGGTTGAAACGGAAATAAGCGGACACATTGAATCCTATACAAAAAACTCTGTTTTCATCTTAAAATTCCACAGTATTCTGGACATCTGTGTTGGTGAATCTTTTGCAATTTGTTTAATGAACAATGAAGACTGCAAAGAAGAAAGTTGTAGGTGGGATCGGTGTATTAGCGGCTGGCTGCAGCAACACAACCAGAAGGACTTTGAGATGGATAGCAGACGCGCTAGCCGCCGACCTCACCTTAACTTCCTCCGTCTCTGGGCTGCCGACCGCATCTGTGATTAGGTGAAGTCCTTCGTCGCACCGTCGATCGCTGGAACGCAGGTGAGCACGGGTGTTGATGAGTAGATGAGAGTTGGCTGGCGTAGGTGGATAGCTAATGTTTTTAACATAGCTCTGTGAGGTCCGGTTGCTAAGTTAGCTTCAATGGCGTCGTTAGCAACAGCATTGTTAAGCTTCGCCAGGCTGGAAAGCATTAACCGTGTATTTACATGTCCATGGTTTAATAGTATTGTTGATTTTCTATCTATCCTTCCAGTCAGGGGTTTATTTATTTTGTTTCTATATGCAGTTAAGCACGATACTATCACGTTAGCTCTGTAGCTAAAGTGTTTCGCTGATGTATTGTCGTGGAGATAAAAGGCACTGAATGTCCATTTCGCGTTCTCGACTCTCATTTTCAAGAGGATATAGTATCCGAGGTGGTTTAAAATACAAATCCGTGATCCACAATAGAAAAAGGAGAGAGTGTGGAATCCAGTGAGGCAGCTTGTACCTAAGTTACGGTCAGAGCGAAAAAAGATACGTCCTGCACTGCACTCCAGTCCTTCACTCTAACGTTTCTCATCCACGAAGCTTTCATCCTCGCTCAAATTAATGGGGTAATCGTCGCTTTCTCGGTCCGAATCGCTCTAGCTGCGTTGAAAACAATGGGGAAATGTGAGGAGCCTTTCAACCTGTGACGTCACGCTACTTCCGGTACAGGCAAGACTTTTTTTTATCAGCGACCAAAAGTTGCAACTTTATCGATGTTCTCTACCAAATCCTTTCAGCAAAAATATGGCAATATCGCGAAATGATCAAGTGTGACACATAGAATGGATCTGCTATCCCCGTTTAAATTTAAAAAAAAATTCAGTAGAATGTGCCGTGGGCCTTTTCTAAAAATACTATTAAAATAAACAAAAACATAACAAAAGTGAAATAAAAAAGCTTAAAGGTTAAATGTAATTTAGAAAAAGTTGCAATGTTGACTAATAAAACAAAGCTGTTTTTTTTTCTTTCAAACTGTCATTGCTCAAAACATAATATTGAATCAAAATCAATGTTATTAATAATGAATTATTGACCTATCCAAGGTTCCGATTACTTCACATCAAATATTCCACTAAGAAAAATATTTTGGTGGAAGATTTTGCAAATTTGGTAAATAAATAACCCAAAAATTAATATTTTATTGTTTTCTTACTGTACCGAAAATGAACCGAATCGTGACCTCTAAACCGAGGTACGTACCGAACCAAATTTTTTGTGTGCCGTTTAGGGCTGCAACTAACGATTAATTTGATAATCGATTAATCTGTCGATTATTACTTCGATTAATCGAATAATAATCGGATAAAACAGACAAACTACATTTCTATCCTATCCAGTATTTTATTGAAAAAAAACAGCATACTGGCACCATACTTATTTTGATTATTGTTTCTCAGCTGTTTGTACATGTTGCAGTTTATAAATAATGGTTTAGTAAAAAAAAAATATATATATATATATATTTGAAAAAAAACAAAAAAAAACTCTGCGCATGCGCATAGCATAGATCCAACGAATCGATGACTAAATTAATCGGCAACTATTTTAATAATCGATTTTAATCGATTAGTTGTTGCAGCCCTAGTGCCGTTACACCCCTATTGTTTGATATTGTCATTACTGCCACAAGTGGTGGAGAAGTGTACTGCAACGGAGTACCGCTGCGTCCCTCCAGGTGCCGCCAAAGGATTACGACTAAGAACCCCCCCCCCCCTGACCCCAGCAGACTTAGGGCGACCGGACTGGTTGAACCTTAGACTTGATGTGCGTTTTTAATCCCGCCACGGTTTCCACTTTGCCAAAAGCGCCGGCGGCCAATGCTGTGTTTGAGGCGCAGTGAAAGTCCAAACCCCGGCACTTAAAGCCAGTGAAGACGTCCAAGGCCTCTGGCTGCAAAAGCCCCGCCCTGTTCTGCCTGTTTGGGCTGGCCCGGCTGCCAGTGATAGCTTACCTGTGGAATTCACAAAGCTCTTTTTTTTTATACATTTATCCCCATTTACACCAGGGCCATAGCTCAGTGCGCTCACAAAGGCCAATGTGTACCCACCTAACCCCCGTCCCCGCTCTTCCCTGTGGAAATATAATCAGTCTTTTAAGGCCGGGCTTTGCTTTTGTGCTACCTTTTTTTTTTTTCCCGCCCCTTTCCTCCCTGCGCAACATTTGCACTGGAGGAGGCACAGAATGTTCAGCGCTGCATTGTCTCCCCTGAAAGCTCTTCTGTAAACACAAGTTGCAGGATGATGCGGCCTCTCCCTGCCCACCGTGACATATGAAGAGCTGCCTTGGGGTGTTTCCTTTCGTCTTGTGCAAGGTTTGCGGTTAAATGAGCACATAGCATGATGACGGCTCATTAAAGAAATCCTGCTTCCTGGGAAAGCGCCCACATCGTCGCTCTTTTGAAAAAAAATAGTTATGAAAGTTGTAACTCATCATTGAAACGTTGCGTGTGTTTTCAGTCGGGAAGTAACAGCAGTGTCTCCCATGCACTCATTAGTTTGTGGCGGCATAAACACATTATGATGGGACTGCCTGTGCACGCAGCTTGTCGTTCCAACTCTGTGCAGTAGATGACATCGTAACTCCGCTTCTTACCCCACCTTCTATGCGCCTGGGCACTCCTGTAACGCACAAAAACCTGCCGTACGCCCCAAACATGAGACCTAACAAGACTGACGTTGACGTGGAAATGTTTGTAACCGTAGATCAGGGGTCACCAACCTTTTTGAAACCAAGAGCTACTTCTTGGGTAGTGATTAATGCGAAGGGCTACCAGTTTGATACACACTTAAACAAATTGCCAGAAATAGCCAATTTGCTCAATTTACCTTTAACTCTATGTTATTATTAATAATTAATGATATTTACACTTAATTGAACGGTTTAAAAGAGGAGAAAACACACAAAAAAATGACAATTAAATTTTGAAACATAGTTTATCTTCAATTTTGACTCTTTAAAATTCAAAATTCAACCGAAAAAAAGAAGAGAAAAACTAGCTAATTCGAATGTTTTTGAAAATTTTTTAAAAAGAATTTATGGAACATCATTAGTAATTTTTCTTGATTAAGATTAATTTTAGAATTTTGATGACATGTTTTAAATAGGTTAAAATCCAATCTGCACTTTGTTAGAATATATAACAAATTGGACCAAGCTATATTTCTAATAAAGACAAATAATTATTTATTCTAGATTTTCCAGAACAAAATTTTTAAAAGAAACTCAAAAGACTTTGAAATAAGATTTAAATTTGATTCTACAAATTTTCTAGATTTGCCAGAATAATTTTTTTGAATTTTAATCATAAGTTTGAAGAAATATTTCACAAATACTCTTCATCGAAAAAACAGAAGCTAAAATGAAGAATTAAATTAACATTTATTTATTATTATTTACAATAAAAAAAATACATTTACTTGAACATTGATTTAAATTGTCAGGAAAGAAGAGGAAGGAATTTAAAAGGTAAAAAGATATATGTGTTTAAAAATCCTAAAATCATTTTTAAGGTTGTATTTTTTCTCTAAAATTGTCTTTCTGGAAGTTATAAGAAGCAAAGTAAAAAAATTCATGAATTTATTTAAACAAGTGAAGACCAAGTCTTTAAATATTTTCTTGGATTTTCAAATTCTACTTGAGTTTTGTCTCTCTTAGAATTAAAAATGTCGGGCAAAGCGAGACCAGCTTGCTAGTAAATAAATACAATTTAAAAAATAGAGGCAGCTCACTGGTAAGTGCTGCTATTTGAGCTATTTTTAGAACAGGCCAGCGGGCTACTCATCTGGTCCTTACGGGCTACCTGGTGCCCGCGGGCACCGCGTTGGTGACCCCTGCCGTAGATAATATAAATGTATAAGGATTTGCCTCATGAAAATTGCCTCAGCATTGGATTTTTTTTTAATTCACTGTAAAAAAAAAAGAAAAAAGAAGAAGAATATAATTAAGATTTTACAGTAAAAAAACAACCTGTCAGCTCAGTTGCCAGAATTTTGCCCGGAAAATTTACCGTGCAATGTCAGATTTTATGGTAAAAAACTGACCGTAAAAAACAGGTTTGATTGCTCCATTTACAGTATTATACTATAAAACCAACAATTGTAGATTTTACTGTAAAAAAAAAAGAAGCTTGCCAGCTCAGTCACCAAAATTTTACCGTAAAAAAACTGTTTCCATTTTTCCATTTTAAGTAATACACTGTAAAAAAAAACAACTGTAGATTTTACAGTAAAAAACTGACAACGCACTGGACTGGACTCTCACACTATTATGTTAGATCCACTATGGACTGGACTCTCACTATTATGTTAGATCCACTATGGACTGGACTCTCACACTATTATGTTAGATCCACTATGGACTGGACTCTCACACTATTATGTTAGATCCACTATGGACTGGACTCTCACACTATTATGTTAGATCCACTATGGACTGAACTCTCACAATATTATGTTAGATCCACTATGGACTGGACTCTCTCACAATATTATGTTAGATCCACTACGGACTGGACTCTCACACTATTATGTTAGATCCACTATGGACTGGACTCTCACAGTATTATGTTAGATCCACTATGGACTGGACTCTCACTATTATGTTAGATCCACTATGGACTGGACTCTCACACTATTATGTTAGATCCACTATGGACTGGACTCTCACACTATTATGTTAGATCCACTATGGACTGGACTCTCACACTATTATGTTAGATCCACTATGGACTGGACTCTCACACTATTATGTTAGATCCACTATGGACTGAACTCTCACAATATTATGTTAGATCCACTATGGACTGGACTCTCACACTATTATGTTAGATCCACTATGGACTGGACTCTCACAATATTATGTTAGATCCACTATGGACTGGACTCTCTCACAATATTATGTTAGATCCACTACGGACTGGACTCTCACACTATTATGTTAGATCCACTATGGACTGGACTCTCACAGTATTATGTTAGATCCACTATGGACTGGACTCTCACACTATTATGTTAGATCCACTATGGACTGGACTCTCACAATATTATGTTAGATCCACTATGGACTGGACTCTCACACTATTATGTTAGATCCACTACGGACTGGACTCTCACAATATTATGTTGGATCCACTATGGACTGGACTCTCACACTATTGGGGGGTGGTCCCCACATCTACGGTCCCCTCCAAGGTTTCTCCTTGAATGACACCTTGCCCTGATGTGGGATCTGATCTGAGGATGTCGTTGTGGCTTGTACAGCCCTTTGAGACACTCGTGATTTTAGGGCTGTATAAGTAAACATTGATTGATTGAAGTACTTTATCGACGCATATTACTTCTAGGCTTTTGCGTGCCAAATAAAAGAATGTGGTGGGCCAGAACTGGCCCCCAGGCCTGGAGTTTCACACCTGTGGTGTACAAGATATAAAAGGGGGTCCCTATTCAGTCTCTCCATCAGTATGGGGGTCGTTGGCTTGGGAATTATCAAAGAACCCTGAATTACAGCAGATATAGAGATGGCGGTTTCATTCCTAGACCAAGACTTGTATATTTTAGTGAGTAATAGCCTCTGTTTGTCCTGTCAGTCCTTTCTGGCGCACAGCAGTTCAGGTAAATATTGTAGCATCACTCTCGACAGAGTAGAGGAAGTTCTGAACTTCCTGTGAACTTTCAGCAAAGGTAGTTTATTCCTGGCAGGTTGCAAAGTCTGTAGATTACATTTGATGCAGCACACACAATGCAGAGTGGGGATGATGTTCAGTGCGTTGGCCATGATGAGCAAGTGCAGTTCAAAGACTTGATCTGGGAGCGTTCAGTCATCGGGAGGCCTCGTGAAGCCGAGAAAAGATGTGACCCCAGGGCTTTGTCATTAAAACCTCTGGTATTTCTCCTTAAAATGCGCAGAAGAAAGAAGAGAATGTGACCGAGGCACCGTTGAGTATCTTGAAGTCACATAATGAGTGTTCCCCGGAGAGGGCCTGTCCCCTGCAGGGATGCCATGTGAGCGACAGAAGAGAAGTACATGAGAGGATGAGCTTGGAAGTTTTCACTTTAGTTAAAGCGCTACTCCCATTGGTCATCACAAGTACTTTAAAAAGAATGAACACAGAAAGTATTGGAATGGTTTTAAGTCTCTACACAAAGTACACTGCTTGGTTGGTCACGATATAGACGATATAAATCACGGGTGTACAAACTTTGACTTGGGGGCCACATTGGGCTTAAACAATTTGCCCGAGGGCCGAAAGCCGACTGCATGTAAAGTAATTATATATACACTATATTGCCAAAAGTATTTAGCCACCTGCCTTGACTCACATATGAGCTTGAAGTTAAGGGCCTACTGAAATGACATTTTTGTATTTAAACGGGAATAGCAGATCCATTCTATGTGTCATACTTGATCATTTTTGCGATATTGCCATATTTTTGCTGAAAGGATTTAGTAGAGAACAACGTCGATAAAGTTTGCAACTTTTGGTCTCTGATTTAAAAAAAACCTTGCCCCTACCGGAAGTAGCGTGACGTTGTCAGTTGTTCACTCCCTCATATTTTCCTATTGTTTTCAACGCAGCGAGAGCTATTCGGACCATTACCCCATTAATTTGAGCGAGGATGAAAGATTCGTGGACGAGGAACGTTAGAGTGACGGACTAGAATGCAGTGAAATACTTTATTTTTTTTCACTCTGACCGTAACTTAGGTACAAGCTGGCTCATTGGATTCCACACTCTCTCCTTTTTCTATTGTGGATCACGGATTTGTATTTTAAACCACCTGGGATACTATATCCTCTTGAAAATGAGAGTCGAGAACGCGAAATGGACATTCAGTGCCTTTTATCTCCACGACAATACATCGGCAAAACGCTTTAGCTACGAGCTAACGTGATAGCATCGTGCTTTAACTGCAGATAGAAACAAAAGAAATAAACCCCTGACTGGAAGGATAGATAGAAAATCAACAATACTATTAAACCATGGACATGTAACTACACGGTTAATGCTTTCCAGGCTGGCGAAGGTTAACAATGCTGTGCTAACGACGCCATTGAAGCTAATTTAGCAACCGGACCTTACAGAGCTATGCTAAAAACATTAGCTCTCCACCTACGCCAGCCAGCCTTCATCTGCTCATCAACACCCGTGCTCACCTGCGTTCCAGCGATCAACGGAAGGACGAAGGACTTCACCCGATGCGTTTGGCGGCCCGGAGACGAAGGAAGTCAAGGTGAGGTCGCGGCTAGCGCGTCTGCTCTCCAACAAAGTCCTCCTGGTTGTGTTGCTGTAGTCCGCTGCTAATACACAGATCCCACCTACAACTGTCTTCTTTGCAGCCTTCATTGCTCATTAAACAAATTGCAAAAGATGTCCAGAATACTGTGGAATTATGAAATGAAAACAGAGCTTTTTGTATAGGATTCTACGGGGTACCATAACTTCCGTTAAACTGACTACGTCACGCGCATACGTCATCATACCGCGACGTTTCAGCCGGATATTTCCCGGGAGATTTAAAATGTCACTTTATAAGTTAACCCGGCCGTATTGGCATGTGTTGCAATGTTAAGATTTCATCATTGATATATAAACTATCAGACTGCGTGGTCGCTAGTAGTGGCTTTCAGTAGGCCTTTAAAGGCCTACTGAAATGATTTTTTTTTATTGAAACGGGGATAGCAGATCCATTCTATGTGTCATACTTGATAATTTCGCGATATTGCCATATTTTTGCTGAAAGGATTTAGTAGAGAACATCGACAATAAAGTTGCAACTTTTGGTCGCTGATAAAAAAAAGCCTTGCCTGTACCGGAAGTAGCGTGACGTCACAGGTTGAAGGACTCCTCACATTTCCCCATTGTTTACACCAGCAGCGAGACCGATTCGGACCGAGAAAGCGACGATTACCCCATTAATTTGAGCCAGGATGAAAGATTCGTGGATGAGGAACGTGAGAGTGAAGGACTCGAGTGCAGTGCAGGACGTATCTTTTTTAGCTCTGACCGTAACTTAGGTAAAAGGGCTCATTGGATTCCACACTTTCTCCTTTTTCTATTGTGGATCACGGATTTGTATTTTAAACCACCTCAGATACTATATCCTCTTGAAAATGAGAGTCGAGAAATGCGAAATGGACATTCACAGTGACTTTTATCTCCACGACAATACATCGGTGAAGCTCTTTAGCTCTTTCTATGCCACATCAATGTGGAATGCTCTCCCAACAGGTATAAAAGAAAGGGCATCTCTATCCTCCTTCAAAACCGTAATAAAAGTTCACCTCCAGGCAGCTACAACCCTAAACTAACACCTTCCCCGGATTGCTAATAATCAAATGTAAACAATCAAATGCAGATACTTTTTCTTATGCCTTCTGATCTCTCTCTCTCTCTCTCTCTCTCTCTCTCTCTCTCTCTCTCTCTCTCTCTCTCTCTCTCTCTCTCTCTCTCTGTCCACTACTTGCTGTCCATATCCTACCCCCCCCTCCACACCCCTGATTGTAAATAATTCAATGTGATTATCTTGTGTGATGACTGTATTATGATGATAGTATATATGATAGTATATATCTGTATCATGAATCAATTTAAGTGGACCCAGACCTAAACAAGTTGAAAAACTTATTGGGGTGTTACCATTTAGTGGTCAATTGTACGGAATATGTACTTCACTGTGCAACCTACTAATAAAAGTCGCAATCAATCAATCAATCAATGACAGCATCGTGCTTAAATGCAGATAGAAACAAAAGAAATAAGCCCCTGACTGGAAGGATAGACAGAGGATCAACAATACTACTATCAGGAGACACCGAACCAAACACTGGACCTGTAACCACACGGTTAATGCTGTGCCGCCTGTCGAAGCCTAGCAATGCTGTTGCTAACGACGCCATTGAAGCTAACTTAGCTACGGGACCTCGTCAGAGCTATGATAAAAACGTTAGGGCTCAACCTACGCCAGCCCTCATCTGCTCATCAACACCCGTGCTCACCTGCGTTCCAGCGATCGACGGCGCGATGAAGGACTTCACCCGATCATCGATGCGGTTGGCGGCCAGCGTCGGATAGTGCGTCTGCTATCCAAATCAAAGTCCTCCTGGTTGTGTTGCTGCAGCCGGCCGCTAATACACCGATCCCACCTACAACTTTCTTCTTTGCAGTCTCCATTGTTCATTAAACAAATTGCAAAAGATTCACCAACACAGATGTCCAGAATACTGTGGAATTTTGCGATGAAAACAGAGCTGTTTGTATTGTGATACGATGTGTCCGAATACTTCCGGTTCAACCATTGACGTCACACGCATACGTCATCATACATAGACGTTTTCAACCGGAAGTTTCGCGGGAAATTTAAAATGTCACTTTATAAGTTAACCCGGCCGTATTGGCATGTGTTGCAATGTTAAGATTTCATCATTGATATATAAACTATCAGACTGCGTGGTCGCTAGTAGTGGCTTTCAGTAGGCCTTTAAGTTAAAGTGCCAATGATTGTCACACACACACTTGGTGCGGTGATATTATCCTCTGCATTTGACTAGGGGTGGAAAGGTACACAAACATTTCGGTTCAGTTCGTACCTCGGTTTAGAGGTCACGGTTCAGTTAATTCTCGGTACAGTAAGAAAACAACAAAATATACATTTTTGGGTTATTTATTTACCAAATTTGCAAAATCTTCCAACAAGAATATTTTTCTTAGTGTAATATTTGATGTAAAGTAATGGGAACCTTGGATGGGTCAATAATTCATAATAACATTGATTTTGATTCAATATTATGTTTTGAGCAATGACAGTTTGAAAGAGAAAAAAACAGCTTTGTTTTATTAGTCAACATTGCAACTTTTTCTAAATTACATTTAACGTTTAAGCTTTTTTATTTCACTTTTGTTATGCTTTTGTTTATTTTAATAGTATTTTTAGAATGTGCCGTGGGCCTTTAAAACATTAGCTGTGGGCCGCAAATGTCCTCCGGGGCACACTTTTGACACCCCTGCTATAGATAATAACAAATTAAATGTGATAAATCTATGGATAAAAAGCAGAGCCTGGCGACGCATGCGCGTTTATCATAACTCTCTCTCTCTCTGTCTCTGCCCCTCCCTCACCAATGCTGCTGCACGCACAATTTGTTTTGTTTTTAACCCCTTCTTAACCCTGAACGTACATTGAAAATACACGCAACCCTAACTCAAAATGCCGGACATTTGAGGCATTTAAGAAACTCCGCCCTGACAGCTCCGCAAAAGAGGACATGTCCGGTGAAAAGAGGACGTATGGTCAGTCTATCCTAGCCCGTTAGCTGCTAGCATGCCGTGTGTTGTGCCTCGGTGTGCATTGTTTACACAACGTGCGTTACGCTACTTCATATGTTCGTGTGGAAGCTCGTTCGGTACACCTCCGAACCGAACCAGAACCCCCGTACCGAAACGGTTCAATACACGTGCCATTACACCCCTACTGCTTAGTGATCAGAGTCCATGATACATCAGCAGATACTTTCACTACCTCTTGAAGCTCATCGAGAGAATGCCAAGAGTGTGTGAAAAAGAGTTGGACACCCTTGTTTTAGACCATATAGTCCAGTGGTCCCCAACCTTTTTGTAGCTGCGGACCGGTCAACGCTTGAAAATTTGTCCCACGGACCGGTGGGGGGGGGTTGTATTTTTTAATTTATTTATTTATTTATTTATTTATTTTATTTTTTTTTCCATAAATAAATACAATCATGTGTGCTTACGGACTGTATCCCTGCAGGCTGTATTGATCTATATTGATATATAATGTATATATTGTGTTTTTTATGTTGATTTCATTAAAAAAAAAAAAAAAAAAAAAGATTATTATTATTTTTTTTTTTTAAATTCTTGTGCGGCCCGGTACCAATCGGTCCGCGGACCGGTACCGGGCCACGGCCCGGTGGTTGGGAACCTCTGATATAGTCCATCCCTAGTATCCAATAATGTGACATTGTCATTGCCAAGTTAGTGATCAATAAATCGGAGGTACTCGGTCTACTTACGAGTTCCGTTCCTATGGCCACGTTGAAACTTCTACCTAAAAGTTAGCTACTGACAAAGGAGTCAGTAGCTTTTAGGTATAAGGTTAGTTTGCCACATTTGATGTCGACCATGTATGTGGACTTTGACTGAAGTAGCACAGTAATAAGAAGAACGGTATGGACCAGGACTTATAAGCAGGTTCTGCTGTAACTGCATGAATGAGCGGTGCTTCTATACATCCTGTTTGCGTGATGGTTGTAACATTGAAATGATGTTATCCTCCGAGACAGGGCTGTTCTTCAAATGCCACACTTTCTCACCGCCTTGTGTGTCTTGTCTTGATGTGATCAGGCGTGACGGCGAGGGCTTGCGTGTCTTCTGGGACCGACTGAGGGAGCCGTCCTTCACCTCCTGGTGGAACCCCTTTGCCAACGACCTGCCCTACGTCACCTTCACGTCCCACCCTGTGAGGCACCTCAGCGAGGCCTTCTCTTCCATCTGCAATGTAAGCCAAAGCTCACTTCTTTGTGTCTCCATTACGAAAAGGTTGGGGTTTTTTTTACACTGAATTTTTGTAACTTAATTTTTTGCGTGTGAATTATGCTGACAATTTCGTTGAATACAAATTACTGAGCAGAATTTGTGTTTAAAAATTCAGTGCACAAATATTTGTCGCTTTAAAGGGGAACTGCTCTCTTTTTGGGAATTTTGCCTATCGTTCACAATCATTATGAAAACATAACGACAGATGGATTTGTTTTAATTAGAGATGTCCGATAATATCGGCCTGCCGATATTATCGGCTGATAAATGCGTTAAAATGTAATATCGAAAATTATCGGTATCTGTTTTTTTATTTTTATTTATTTTTTTTTTTAAAAATTAAATCAACATAAAAAACACAAGATACACTTACAATTAGTGCACCAACCCAAAAAACATCCCTCCCCCATTTACACTCATTCATATAAAAGGGTTGTTTCTTTCTGTTATTAATATTCTGCTTCCTACATTATATATCAATATATATCAATACAGTCTGCAAGGGATACAGTCCGTAAGCACACATGATTGTGCGTGCTGCTGGTCCACTAATAGTACTAACCTTTAACAGCTAATTTTACTCATTTTCATTAATTACTAGTTTCTATGTAACTGTTTTTATATTGTTTTACTTTCTTTTTTATTCAAGAAAATGTTTTTAATTGATTTATCTTATTTTATTTTATTAATTTTTTTTTAAAGTACCTTATCTTCACCATACCTGGTTGTCCAAATTAGGCATAATAATGTGTTAATTCCACGACTGCATATATCGGTTGATATCGGTTTCGGTAATTAAAGAGTTGGACAATATCGGAATATCAGATATCGGCCAAAAGCCATTATCGGACATCCCTAGTTTTAATGCTTTCTAAATATTAAATACAGTTGATCAAAAGTCCGCTTACAATGGAGCCTATGGAAGTCGCTCTATTTTGCCTATAAAGCCCTTAAAAACATCCAAACACCTCCATTAAAAACCTCTAAAGCAGGCCTGGGCGATTATTTTGACTCGGGGCCCACATTTAGAGGAAAAAAATGTGTCTGGGGGCCGGTATATCTATTTTTAGGAACACTAATACAAAACCTCACAATAATGTCTGATTGAATGCTAAAAACGTTCCTTAAAAAACAGAATGGATTTTTAAATTTTTCTATGAAGGATAAAACACTGAATATTGACAAAATATGAACGTCACACCCTCTTTCGATCGACATATTTTACAATTAAGTGAAACGCAACAAAAATGCAACAAACAGTGAAATATGAACGCAAAGGGTACAAAATAAACCCACCTACAATCTGATATATCTGATATATCTTTAAGCTTTAGAACTTTGTTGTGAAAATCTCCTTCCGCGTCTGTGGAAACGCTTCCCGCCCAACACTGCTTGGTGCCTCGTCTGAGCTGCTGTGACGTAGATGACCATAGTAACTAATTAGATGACCATAGTAACTAATTAGATGACCATAGTAACTAATTAGATGACCATAGTAACTACTTAGATGACCCTAGCAGCGATGGACTTAGTAGAAAACGTAGCTACAGCAATAGAAAAGAAACAACACACCGTTGGAGTATTTATTGACTTATGTAAAGCTTTTGACACAATCGATCATTCCTTACTTCTGCAAAAATTGAAAAACTATGGCATAAGAGGTGTTTCACAACAGTTGTTAAGTAGTTATTTAAGTAATAGATCTCAATATGTGGAAATTAATAAGACTAAATCACAGCCAAGAAGAGTAACTTGTGGGGTGCCACAAGGCTCGGTATTGGGACCTAAGTTATTTATACTATATTTAAATGATATTTGTTCAGTGTCTAGTAAATTGAAATTTATTATGTTTGCAGATGATACAAATGTATATTGTTCAGGAGAAGACTTGAAGGAAGTGTTGAGGATAATAGAGGTTGAGTTGATTCAGCTAAAAAAATCATTAAATGATAAGAAAACTAGTTTATGGTGTTTAGTGGTGCAAGGACAAACTGTGAAGCAAAATTAAAATTAAATCAAGTGGAAATTGATAGAGTATATGAAACTAAATTCTTGGGAATAATAATTGATCATAAATTATGTTGGAAACCGCATATTGAATATATAAAGGGAAAAATATCCAAATCCATTGCTATTCTTTATAAAGTAAAACACATGCTGAATAAGAAATGTTTGCATATGTTATATTATTCTTTTATTTTTCCATATTTAACATATTGTGTTGAAGTTTGGGGAAATGTTTATAAAACAAACATAGAGCCAATAATTCAACTTCAAAAAAGGGTCATTAGAATAATACATAAAGCGTGCTACTATGAACATACCAATCCATTATTTATAAGTTCTAATGTGTTAAAATTTTCAGATATTGTGTTTTTAAAAACAATGGAAATTATGTTTCGAGTAAAGAACAACAGCCTTCCAGCTTGTATTCTTAGGTTATTTCAATTAAGAGGAGAAAACTATAATTTACGGGGGATATTGGTTTTTGAAATATGTAAAGCAAGAACGAATACAAAATACAAATGTATTTCAGTTTTAGGAGTTAAATGGTGGAACAAGCTCAGTGATGAGCTGAAGACATGTACTTCTTTGTTAAGGTTTAAGAAAACATTGAAAGGTGAAATAATTGAAAATTATAAAATATAGCAACGATTACTTTCATCCCATTGATTTTTTTTTTCTTTTTAAGGTTGATGTTCCAGGTAATCTTATTTTCAGTGAAGGTATAGGATAGGCAAATATAAGCTTTGGCTTCAGCCTATTCCTTTTTCGGTCATGCTTTTTATTTTATTTTATTTTTGTGTGTAAATGTGTATGATTGTTATACATCTATAATTTGTACTGTACTGTCACACAAAATGGTTAATGGTTGATTATATGACCGAAATAAACTTATAAAACGTATTATACTTATAACTTATAAACTTATAACTTATAACTTATGACCATAGTAACTAATTAGATGACCATAGTAACTAATTAGATTACCGTAGTAACTGGTATATCAGCCATAAGCACAGATTCCAAGCATTGAAAGACTTAGTATAGTTGAAGACTTACGGTCATTAGAAAACATCACCGCACATCATCATGGCAGCTACACTTTACATCTTAAACATCTAAAAAAAGTATTTGGGAATGTCCAGCGGGCCAGATTGAAAAGTTTAAAGGCCTACTGAAATGAATTTTTTTAATTTAAACGGGGATAGCAGATCCATTCTATGTGTCATACTTGATCATTTTGCGATATTGCCATATTTTTGCTGAAAGGATTTAGTAGAGAACAACGTCGATAAAGTTCGCAACTTTTGGTCTCTGATAAAAAAAAAACTTTGCCCCTACCGGAAGTAGCGTGACGTTGTCAGTTGTTCACTCCCTCATATTTTCCTATTGTTTTCAACGCAGCTAGAGCTATTCGGACCGTGAAAGTGACGATTACCCCATTAATTTGAGCAAGGATGAAAGATTTGTGGACGAGGAATGTTAGAGTGACGGACTAGAATGCAGTGAAATACATATCTTTTTTCGCTCTGACCGTAACTTAGGTACAAGCTGGCTCATTGGATTCTACACTCTCTCCTTTTTCTATTGTGGATCACGGATTTGTATTTTAAACCACCTCGGATACTATATCCTCTTGAAAATGAGAGTCGAGAACGCGAAATGGACATTACAGTGCCTTTTATCTCCACGACAATACATCGACGAAGCTCTTTAGCATCTTTAGCATGAGCTAACGTGATAGCATCTGTCTCAAATGCAGATAGAAACAAAATAAATAAACCCCTGACTGGAAGGATAGACAGAAGATCGACAATACTATTAAACCATGGACATGTAAATACACGGTTAATAGATCTCAGCCTGGCAAAGCTTAACAATGCTGTTGCTAACGACGCTAAGGCTAACTTAGCAACCGGAGCTCACAGAGCTATGATAAAAACATTAGCGCTCCACCTACGCCAGCCAGCCCTCATCTGCTTTGCTCAGCAACACCCGTGCTCACCTGCGTTCCAGCGATTGACGGCGCGACGAAGGACTTCACCAGATCATCCGTGCGGTGGGTCTGCTAGCATCGGCTAGGCGTCTGCTATCCGAGTAAGTGGTCCTTGTGTTGCTACAACCACCTACAACGTTCTTCTTTGCAGCCTCCATTGTTCATTAAACAAATTGCAAAAGATTCACCAACACAGATGTCCAGAATACTGTGGAATTATGAAATGAAAACAGAGTTTTTTTGTATTGTATTCAATGGAGAAGGCATACCTCTGTTCCCCGGGCTACGTCACGCGCATACGTCATCCTTCGAAGGCTTTTTCAACCGGAAGTGTGGCGGGAATTTTAAAATGTCACTTTATAAGTTAACCCGGCCGTATTGGCATGTGTTGCTATGTTAAGATTTCATCATTGATATATAAACTATCAGACTGCGTGGTCGCTAGTAGTGGCTTTCAGTAGGCCTTTAACGGGCCGCATGTGGCCCCCGGGCCTTAATTTGCCCGGGTCTGCTTCCCAGGTAATAATGATGGTACCTAAAACATTTAAAGTACAGTTAAAGTTTGACAATCATATTTCTATTTTCCATGGGTAAAAAAAAAAAATTGCATCGTAATGAATTATAGAACTCCCACTGTATCAATCAAAAACATTTTATTCACGTAGCCCTCAATCACGAGGGCCTCAAAGGGCTTCGCAAACGCTCAACGACACCCTTGAACTTAACCCACATCCGGGCAAGGAAAAGAAAACATACCCGTAGAGTCATCTTCCTCCTGGTCTTCTGCAGTCAGACCGTGTCAGGGAAGAGGTGTGTACGCGCCATGCAACCGTTTTGTCATAAAAAAAGAAAATGACAACGTGATGAGAAGCATCTGCGTGGGCCAAATGATTCAACGCACTGGAATCCGCCATGAGTCACAAAACTCATTTTATGTTGGATATAAAAGTTTACCTGGACTGTTTGGCAAGGACTTGACTGTATTGTCATTGATGAAAGTAAGATGCAGCCTAAGATACAAGTTGTGTATATGTACACTAGATGGCAATAGTAATAACAAACTGAGTGGAAAAAACAATGATTTAATTAAGGGGTGTCCAACTTGATTTTATGGAGGGCCACATGGCCGTTATCAGAGGGCCGCTTGTAACAGTGAATGTAAGAATATCAAAGTATAATCGCCTCATTATATTATTGCATACACTGCAAAAACTGAAGTCTAAGTAAGATGAAATATCTCAAATAAGGGTGATATTTGCTTATTTTCTGTCTGATAAGATCATTCTTCTCACTAAGCAGATTTTATGTTTTTTACTTGTTTGAAGTGTTTTGGTCCTAAATGATCTCAGTAAGATATTACAGCTTGTTGCTGAGATTTGATGAGCTATATTGAGTAAAACATGCTTGAAACTAGAATATCAACTGTTGCAAAGTAGGGCTGCAACTAACGATTAATTTGATAATCGATTAATCTGTCGATTATTGCTTTGATTAATAATCGGATAAAAGAGACAAACTACATTTCTATCCTATCCAGTATTTTATTGGAAAAAAACAGCATACTGGCACCATACTTATTTTGATTATTGTTTCTCAGCTGTTTGTACATGTTGCAGTTCATAAATAAAGGTTTATTTAAAAAAATAATAATAATAATAAAAAAAACCTCTGCGCATGCGCATAGCATAGATCCAACGAATCGATGACTACATTAATCGGCAACTATTTTAATAATCGATTTTAATTGATTTAATCGATTAGTTGTTGCAGCCCTATTGCAAAGCTGTGTCATAAACACTCACAAGTATAAAAGTACTTTTTTAAAGTAATCACTTCTTATTTCAAGCATGAAAAAAAAAAAATCATGATTTTGACACAATTGTGTCTCATAATTAAAACAGATGACAGCCAAATGGACTTTGCTGTTTTATTTTCAATGAAACAATAGAAAATAGGTACTCATATAGTAGTACAGTTGGCACAGTACAGTAAACTGACTATTTAAACATTTAACATTTCAAACAATTTTGAAATTAGTTCATGCACATTCAGATAAATTCCTCAAAATTACAATTAAAACATTTTTGGCTGGTGGCCGGGCTGTATATATGCACGCACTTGGCGCGATGATGTCATGTTATCGATGGAAAAATGCATTTTAAGACCATATGATTTGCCTGAGCGGCTAGGAGACCCCGAGCGGTTGCCTTGTTGCCTTTCCATTAAGAACAATAAACTAGTTTTTAGTATAAGTTTGCTGGTTTCAAGAAATGTAATGCATATCATTATGTTAAGATAATGGCACTAGCATTTACTTCATTTAAGAATATTTTTCAACATATTGAGCAAAAAGGTCTCTTTTTTTTTTTTTTTTTTTACCAAGAAAAGTGCACTTATTAGTGAAAATATACTTATTTGAAGGTATTTTTGTGTTCATTGAGGTTAGCTAATTTGACTTGTTTTTGAAAGTCTTGACAAGCCAAATTTTCTTGTTCTATTGGCAGACAATTTTGCTTAGTTCAAATAAAATACCCCTCATTTTTGTATTTTTTTTTCTTGTTTTTGAACACTGACTTTTTGCAGTGTATGCATTTGGTTATTTGATTTGTGTACCGGTACGTACAAATTCATGGATAACTTGCTTTGAAATCGTAAGTCAAAGTGACAAGCAGATATTTAAGTATGTATTGGTTTTTTTTTTACCAACTATCATACGGTATATAATAATTAGGGGTGCTAAAAAATGTTTTTTTTATCACATCCGAATCCCGGTTTATATTTATCTCAATAGTAAATTGATTAATAATTTTCTAAATTTATTTTTATTTTTTATTGACAAATTAATTAAAAAACAAAATTTTTTAGGCCATCTCTATGCTTACTAGGTGCACATATGTGTCATATGTCAGCAACCAAAAGGAGGTTTTGTAACCTGTAAGCTGTTTTGTTAAAGGCCTACTGAAAGCCACTACTAGCAGCCACGCAGTCTGATAGTTTATATATCAATGATGAAATCTTAACATTGCAACACATGCCAATACGGCCGGGTTAACTTATAAAGTGACATTTTAAATTTCCCGCCACACTTCCGTTTAAAAACGTCTCGGTATGATGACGTATGCGCGTGACGTCAATCATTGAAACGGAAGTATTCGGACACCATTGAAGCCAATACGAAATAGCTCTGTTTTCATGTCATTATTCCACAGTATTCTGGACATCTGTGTTGGTGAATCTGTTGCAATATGTTCATTGCATTATGGAGAAAGAAGCTGAGCAAGCAAAGAAGAAAGTTGTCGGTGCGAAGCGTCTATTTTGCGAGGGAAGTCAGCAGCAACACGTACACAGCCGGCGCTTCTTTGTTTACATTCCCGAAAGATGAAAGATGCAGTCAAGATCGAAGAACTCGGACAACAGACTCTTACCAGGAGGACTCTGATTTGGATACCCAGACGCGATACCGTGAGTGCGCTTCCAAACATTTGATCGCTTGCTATAACTAGCTCGAGCTAGTAGCTAGGAGGTAGGAGCTAGCATAACAAACACCTAGGTGTTTGTTATGCGGGATTAATTTGTGGCATATTAAATATAAGCCTGGTTGTGTTGTGGCTAATAGAGTATATATATGTCTTGTGTTTATTTACTGTTGTAATCATTCCCAGCTGGATATCAGGTCCCACCCGCGCGCTTCCAAACATTTGATCGCTTGCCCGTACGTGCGTGTCACGTACGTAACTTTGGTTAAATATATAAGCTTTATGAACCTTGGGTTAGGTGAACGGTCCTTTGGGCTGAGTGAGTGTGTGTGTTGTGCAGGTGTTTGAATTGTATTGGCAGGTTTTATGGACGGGATCCCGTCCATATAACCCGCTCGAGCTATAACTAGCTCGAGCTAGTAGCTAGGAGCTAGCATAACAAACTCCTAGGTGTTTTTATGCGGGATTAATTTGTGGCATATTAAATATAAGCCTGGTTGTGTTGTGGCTAATAGAGTATATATATGTCTTGTGTTTATTTACTGTTGTAGTCATTCCCAGCTGAATATCAGGTCACCCCCGGCTCTCACAGCATCTTCCCTATCTGAATCGCTTCAACTCCCCACTAGTCCTTCACTTGCACTTTCCTCATCCACAAATCTTTCATCCTCGCTCAAATTAATGGGGAAATCGTCGCTTTCTCGGTCCGAATCTCTCTCACTTCTGGCGGCCATCACTGTAAACAATAGGGAACTTTGCGTATATGTTCAATTGACTACGTCACGCTACTTCCGGTAGGGGCAAGCCTTTTTTTTTATCAGATACCAAAAGTTGCGATCTTTATCGTGGTTGTTCTATACTAAATCCTTTCAGCAAAAATATGGCAATATATTGCGAAATGATCAAGTATGACACATAGAATAGATCTGCTATCCCCGTTTAAATAAAAAAAAATCATTTCAGTAGGCCTTTAAGGTGTTGTTATTATTACACCAAAGAATACATTGCAAAAATCAGTTTGAATGGAGAATCGTGTTGAATCGAGTATCGATTATGAATCAAATCCTCACCCCAAGAATTCTGAATCGAATGACGAGGTGCCCAAAGATTGACACCAACAATTGAATATTTGTTGCATGAGCAGATAATATCAAAGTTTAAAACATATACAATTTTCTATATTACACAATTTTTTTTCTGTCAAAATGGAAACAAAGAAAACATTTAGTAAGAAAGATGTAGTATGCACATTATTCCCATGCCACATTAAATGATGTGCCGGGCCGGATCTGGCCCACGGGCCTTGAGTTTGACACATGTGATTTAAATGATCCATTTATACAGAAAATTGATGACATTTCTTGGCTTGTATTTGACTTCCTGTCTCTCACTTTTATTGTTCCACGTGGAAATCCTTTACGACTCTGTACTGAACCGAATGCTCTGTGCTGAAAAATCTGAATACATTTACCAGAGGGTTTGAATAATCGCTAAATAAAGTAAATAATTTGGCAACACTGATCCATCCTGCTACGTTGCGTTAAAGGGGACTTATAATGCAAAACCAACTTTTCTTACCCTATGGGCACCTGTTTTTGTGTATTTGGGATCTGCATAAGTCCCAAAAATGTGAACTCAAACCATGAAAGCTTTGCGGAGATATTCATAAAACAATCTTCCCTTCCTTCGGACTTCCTCTAAACGTGGAATTTGCCCAATTTGTGACTTTTTTCTCACAATAAGCCTTGCGATTGTCCGTAGTAGTCAATAAGCTGCTTCTTTTCCCCCTATCCTCTTGTTGTGGGGCAGACTGGCTCCTACATGCACATGCATCCTCCGCTGTTGCCGCTTCTAATACAAAGTAGCGAGGCAGTGCTAAAAACTACAACATGGCTGATGGTAAGAAGACGCAGTCAAAGTGGAGGCATGTAAAAAAAGACAGTAGAACCACTATTACATGTTATGTAGACCAGTGTTGGCCCTGCGATGAGGTGGCGACTTGTCCAGGGTGTACCCCGCCTTCCGCCCGATTGCAGCTGAGATAGGCTCCAGCGCCCCCCGCGACCCCGAAGGGAATAAGCGGTAGAAAATGGATGGATGGATGGATGTAGACCAGTGTTTTTCAACCACTGTGCCGCGGCACACTAGTGTGCTGTGAGATACAGTCTGGTGTGCCGTGGGAGATTATCTAATTTCACCTATTTGGGTGAAGAATATTTTTTGCAAACCAGAAATTATAGTCTGCAAATGATGTGTTGTTGTTTAGTGTTGGGTGCTGTCTAGAGCTCGGCAGAGTATCCCTGTAATACTCTTCCATATCAGTAGGTGGCAATTGCTTTGTAGATGTCGGAAACAGCGGGAGGCAGAGTGCAGGTAAAATTGTGTCTAATGCTTAAACCAAAAATAAACAAAAGGTGAGTGCCCCTAAGAAAAGGCATTGAAGCTTAAGGAAGGCTATGCAGAACGAAATTATACTGAACTGGCTACAAAGTAAACAAAAACAGAATGCTGGACGACAGCAAAGACTTACTGCGGAGCAAAGACTTACTGCGGAGCAAAGACGGCGTCCACAATGTACAACCGAACATGACGTGACAATCGACAATGTACCCACAAAGAAGGATAAAAACAACTGAAATATTCTTGATTGCTAAAACAAAGTAGATGCGGGAAATATCGCTCAAAGGAAGACATGAAACTGCTACAGGAAAATACCAAAAAAAGAGAAAAAGCCACCAAAACGGGAGCGCAAAACAAGAAGTAAAACACTACACACAGGAAAACAGCAAAAAAGTCCAAATAAGTCAGGGTGTGATGTGACAGGTGGTGACAGTACACCTACTTTGAGACAAGAGCTATATTGATGCATGCTTGGTTATGCTTTAAAGCAGTGGTCCCCAACCTTTTTGTAGCTGCGGACCGGTCAACGCTTGAAAATTTGTCCCACGGACCGGTGGGGGGTGGATAGTATTTAAAAAAAAAAAAAAAAAAAAAAATGTTTATTATTTTTTTTAATTTTTTTTTTACATAAATAAATACAATCATGTGTGCTTACGGACTGTATCCCTGCAGGCTGTATTGATCTATATTGATATAGAATGTATATATTGTGTTTTTTATGTTTATTTCATTTTTAAAAAAAAAAAAATATATATATATATATTTATTTATTTTTTTTAATTTTTGTGCGGCCCGGTACCAATCGGTCCGCGGACCGGTACCGGGCCGCGACCCGGTGGTTGGGGACCACTGCTTTAAAGTCATATCCAACAATTGCGACAACCACTTTTTATTGTCAATTGAGTTTCGTTTTTTAATGATTTCTGCTGGTGGTGTGCCTCTGCATTTTTTCAACGCAAAAAATGTGCCTTGGCTGAAAAAAGGTTGAAAAACACTGATGTAGACCACAAGGAAGTGTTTTAAAATGAGAACAAATTCATAATATAACTCCTTTAAGAAGCGGAGTTACGATGCCACTAACAGATCCTTCCAAATTATTTTGTGGCTGCCCGCACAAATAAATGAATATGTTAAGACTAGAATGTATAAACCTGTGACACTTGGTAGACCTACCAAGACACATTTAGAACAAAACTTTTGTATTCCATCATTAACTTTAATAATTCATTCTTAAAGCCTTACTGAAGAACTTTCAGTTTTGGTTGATTTTGGCGGCGCCAGTGGACCAAAGCGGTAGTGTTTTGCCAGAAGAAGACCACATTCCCCACGAGGACTAGCGCATGTAGTGTCATACTGGCATGATAATATTGGCACACATTATGTCTGTAAAGGCTATGCTGATGTTAATCAAGAAATGATCTTAGATTAGCGCTACAAACATGACGCTACTGCCGAGAATGTATCGGGGCAGATGTTTGGAGACTTTTTGGGAAGGAAGTCGTAGTGAAACTATGGTGAATATTTATTGTCATCACACAAATTTACGATTGCTAACATTAGCGTTTTGATTTTACTTGCTAGTTTAGCAGGAACAGAGCCAAATATACCTCCTCATCTTTGAGATCACGCCAGCAAGTGAAAGCCAGGACAATGTTGATCCTGACTGTCCTTTTATCCGGGAAACCTCCCTTTTTCTTTTTTGTCTCCTCAGGCAAAACTTTTTGTTTCTTTGGTTTTTTTGCAGCTTCGGCCATGATAGCAGTAGTTGCATGTAGTTCTTCTTCTTCTTCTTCTTCTTCTTCTTCTTGTTTTTCTTCTTCTTCTTCTTTTTCTTCTTCTTGTTCTTGTTATTCTTCTTCTTCTTCTTGTTCTTGTTCTTCTTCTTGTTGTTGTTGTTCTTCTTCTTCTTCTTCTTCTGGTTCTTGTTCTGGTTCTGGTTCTTCTTCTTCTTGTTCTTGTTCTTCTTCTTGTTCTGGTTCTTGTTCTTGTTCTTCTTCTTCTTCTTCTGGTTCTTGTTCTTCTTGTTCTTGTTCTTGTTCTTCTTCTTCTGGTTCTTGTTCTTCCTGTTCTTGTTCTTCTTCTTGTTCTGGTTCTTGTTCTTGTTCTTCTTGTTCTTGTTCTTTTTGTTATTCTTGTTCTTCTTCTTCTTCTTCTTCTTGTTTTTCTTCTTCTTCTTCTTCTTGTTATTCTTCTTGTTCTTGTTCTTGTTCTCCTTCTTCTTGTTGTTCTTGTTCTTCTTCTTCTTGTTGTTGTTGTTGTTCTTCTTCTTCTTGTTATTCTTCTTGTTCTTGTTCTTCTTCTTCTTCTTCTGGTTCTTGTTCTTGTTCTTCTTCTTCTTCTTCTTGTTCTTGTTCTTCTTCTTCTTGGTATTCTTCTTGTTCTTGTTCTTGTTCTTCTTCTTCTTCTTCTTGTTCTGGTTCTGGTTCTTGTTCTTGTTCTTCTTCTTCTTGTTCTTCTTCTTGTTCTGGTTCTTGTTCTTCTTGTTCTTGTTGTTCTTCTTCTTCTTCTTGTTCTTCTTGTTCTTTTTGTTATGCTTGTTCTTGTTCTTCTTCTTGTTCTTTTTGTTCTTCTTGTTCTTGTTCTTCTTCTTGTTGTTCTTGTTGTTCTTCTTGTTCTTGTTCTTGTTCTTGTTCTTCTTCTTCTTCTTCTTCTTGTTCTTGTTGTTGTTCTTCTTCTTGCTCTTCTTCTTCTTGTTCTTGTTCTTCTTCTTGTTCTTCTTCTTGCTCTTCTTCTTCTTCTTGTTCTTGTTCTTCTTCTTCTTCTTCTTGTTCCTGTTCTTGTTCTTGTTCTTCTTCTTCTTCATGTTCTTGTTCTTGTTCTTCTTCTTCTTCTTGTTGTTCTTCTTGTTCTTGTTCTTCTTCTTCTTCTTCTTCTTCTTCTTCTTCTTCTTCTGTTTTCAGTTTTCTGCCGGCACGCAGGCGTTCGCATCGTCTTTTTAACGAAAGTCAGCACATTTGTAGGTTTTTGTGTGGATCATTAAAGTTGCTAAGTGAAAGTGATACAGGCCACGACGGAGGTGTCATTCAACTAGCTGTAAGTCCATGTATCTTCCCAAAAGTTATGAAACTATTTTATCAAGGTTGAAAAGTAACTTAGTGTTGCTTTAAATCTTGGAATATGCAAAGAAATCGCCCTAAGTCGTTGGATCCGGGTTTGTATAAATCTGCTTTTAGACAACCCTGCTAACAAAACACAATCTTTGGCTCAAAATATCATCTCCTCGCTGAAGGTAATTTGTGCACTGAAATGTTTCAAGACTTAGAAAGTCTTTTGTGCGATTGAAAGTCAAGCGTATTGCGAAGCGTTTACAGGAATTTCATCATTTCACTTCGCATGAAGAGGAGAGGAGAATTAAGCAATCACGGCGATGACACTTGAGCCGTGTCACAACATTTCATCGCGTTTGAAGCTGCAGGAAGGAGGAGTATGTGGAGGAATTTTAAGCGCAATCCTGGTCTGACCGAGACCTGAAAGTAGACCCTCAAGGACCAAAGACCTGGAGGCCCTTACTGAGAATGTTCATGAAAAAACGTATGTCGTGAAGGAGGAATGTGCCACGTGGGAAAAAAGACACCAGAACCTCAGCTTTAAGTCCCACCGCAGTGGTTCTTGGTGACTCAAGACAAGAACCTAAACCACAAGAGTGTGTTTATTAGACTTAGACTTCCTTTTTATTGTCATTCAAATTTGAACTTTACAGTACAGATAAGAACTAAATTTAGTTGCATTAGCTCATGGTAGTGCAGGATAACAAATCAATAAGGTGCAGATATAAATAAATACATTACTGTACAGATAAATATATTGCACTTTTGCATATGCAGCCACGTTTATGGATGTATGTTATATTGTCTTTATATTCCAGCCAGTTAATCCATTTTTGGAGGGAATTGAGGGGATTATTATGATGCGTTCAAGAGTCTTACAGCCTGAGGGAAGAAGCTGTTACAGAACCTGGAGGTTCTGCTACGGGGGCTACGGAACCTCTTCCTAGAGTCCAGCAGTGAAAACAGTCCATGGTGGGGGGTGGGAGGAGTCTCTGCAGATTTTCTGATCCCTGGTCAGGCAGCGGCTTTTTGCCATCTCCTGGATAGGAGGAAGAGGAGTCCTGAATCATCCAGGGAGTGGTCTTTAATCCCAGTAAACCTATCTGACTCCCTGGCCATCTTGTCTACAGATTCAGAACTTCCGTGAGGAGCTCAAAGGAGCGGCGCAGAAAGCCCACAAGGTGAAGCCGGTCCCCGGGAAGGCCAATGGCGTTCTGGTCCTGAACCAGTCCATCCACATCCAAGCTTACGTGGGCCTCATGTCTTTCTTGGGGAACACCAACAAGCTGGGTTACTGCTTTGCTAGAGGAAACCTTGGCTTTTAGGGAATCTTTCACATGAGCATGGTCTCGCTTGGTGCTGTGAGCTCACTAACCCAATTTAGATGTTGATTAACCCTTGGCTATTTTCCAATGCTCCAAGAATCAAGCCATGACATCTTGGATGCGCTGCAAGCCTCTAATAATGTGCCGTATTCTCTTCAGCGTGACACTTGACTCATCTTCCTGCTTCTATGATAATCCCTCGCTCTCACAACACCACGCTTGTCTTCCTCCCTCGGTGTTTCTGTTCAAAGCTGCTTGGCGCCCCACGCAGCCCCTAAGAGATGCACGTTTGTTACTGTTTGTATAGTTGGTTGTGTTTATTTTTACACAACTCATGCACTGGAGACGGCGCTATCTGTGGCGCAAACTTTATGCTTTTAGGTTGGCTCCTGTCTGCTTTTTTGCATTTATTAAACGATCATTCACGCGTTCATTTCATCTGGTATTGACTGTTGCAATTCTCTCTTCACTCTTTTCAACAAGTCAAAGCTAAAGAGACTTAAGACGGTACAAAATGCAGCTGCCAGACTTTAGTCCGGTGCACCCAGAACAGCCCATATCACCCCCATTTGATCCAGTCTTCATTGGCTTCCAGTCAAATTCAGTTTAAGATTTTAGTCCTGACGTTCTGTGCGTTGCATGGCGGGGTCCCTTGGTACATCACTGTGCCGAGGGAAATTATGCAACTTCACCTATATGGTCCAAAAAATATATTATTTGCAAATCAATAATTATAATCTGCCGTTGTCTGTTGTCTGTGCTGTATAGAGCTCGGCAGGGTAACCATGTAGAACTCCATACCAGTAGGTGGCAGCAGGTAGTCCGTTGCTTTGTAGAAGCAGTGTTTCCCATAAACTGCCAAGATACCTGTGGCGGTGGGGGCGTGACTATGGGCGTGGTCACCATGACATAATCGAGTAATTTGCATTATTTACTACAATGATATGATTTTCTCTAAAAAGGCTCAAAAAATGTATACTTACTAATTAATAACAGTTTTGTTTTAAACGTCCATCCATCCATCCATTTTACAATATAATTACAACACTTTATGTACATATTTATATACAGATTTGAACAATAAGTTATTCACTGAAATATATTTAATAATTGTGGTTCTTACAAAAAATATATCTTATAAAATATAAAAGCTAAAATGTCTCTTAAAGCTCTGCCCCTTTAATTAGTGCATACTAAATAATTTAACTTTAGCCTACTACTACAACCATATTATTTACCAGCAACATAAAGTGAAACAGAGGCAGAGGTGTCCTGCCACAGTCAGTAACAAATAAACAGAAAACAGTAGTGGTCAAATACAAATAAGGCAACTAGAGAAGTATTCTACACTTCTCTTTTGTAAAGTAAATGTGAACAGCCTATATGGGCATCTACATCAACTATATGATTTGCCTGAGAAGCTGGACAGGACAAAAAAAATTAAATAATTTTTTTTTTTGTTTTGTATTTTTATTTTATTTGTGGCGGACGTAATTATTTCGTGGCGGGCCGCCACAAATAAATGAATGTGTGGGAAACACTGAGAAGTCGGAACGCGTTGAGGATGGTTTGTCGTATTCCCAATATGCAGAGCACAGTTGGAGACAGCGTGCAGGTAAAAAGGTATGTTGCGCTTAAACCAAAAATGAACAAAAGGCAAGTCCCGCTAGGAACAGTCACTGAAGCGTAGGGATGGCTATGCAAAACCAAAGTAAAACTGAACTGGCTACAAAGTAAACAAAAACAGAATGCTGGACGACAGCAAAGACTTACAGTGTGTGTCCGTACATGACATGACAATAGACAATGTCCCCACAAAGAAGGATAGCGTCCGCACAACTGAAATAGTCTTGTTTGCCAATACAAAGCAGGTCAGGCAAAGGAAGGCGTGAAGCTGCTACAGCAAAACGTTAATAAAACAGGAAGAGCCACCAAAATAACAGCGCAAGACAGGAACTAAAGCACTACACATAGAAAAACAACAACAAATTTAAAAAAAGAAAATTTTTTAGCGTTTCTGCTGGTGGTGTGCCTCTGTATTTTTTCAATGAAAAAAATGTGCCTTGGCTCAAAAAAGGTTGAAAAACACTGTTCTAAATATCCCAAAAACTGGCATTCCAGGCTATAGTTCCCGGACTCTGGGTCAACTTGCACCAGTCCCTCCGTGATCTTAACTGCGTTGACACTTTTAAGAATCATTTGAAAACTTCTCTTTTTAGTAAAGCTTTTAGTTAATGCACCTTTTAACTATCATTTTTAATCCACTTTGTATCCTTTTTATGATGTCACCCCTGTTGTTTTCATTGAATTGTTGTTTTGCTTCACCTATGTTTTGTACAGCGCTTTGTGACTTTATCTGTGAAAAGCGCTTTATAAATAAAATGTACTTACTTGAATACTTACTCAAATATAGTCTTTGTCCAAGGTACACTACCGTTCAAAAGTTTGGGGTCACATTGAAATGTCCTTATTTTTGAAGGAAAAGCACTGTACTTTTCAATGAAGATAACTTTAAGCTAGTCTTAACTTTAAAGAAATACACTCTATACATTGCTAATGTGGTAAATGACTATTCTAGCTGCAAATGTGTGGTTTTTGGTGCAATATCTACATAGGTGTATAGAGGCCCATTTCCAGCAACTATCACTCCAGTGTTCTAATGGTACAATGTGTTTGCTCATTGGCTCAGAAGGCTAATTGATGATTAGAAAACCCTTGTGCAATCATGTTCACACATCTGAAAACACTTTAGCTCGTTACAGAAGCTACACAACTGACCTTCCTTTGAGCAGATTGAGTTTCTGGAGCATCACATTTGTGGGGTCAATTAAACGCTCAAAATGGCCAGAAAAAGAGAACTTTCATCTGAAACTCCACAGTCTATTCTTGTTCTTAGAAATGAAGGCTATTCCACAAAATTGTTTGGGTGACCCCAAACTTTTGAACGGTAGTGTATGTTTCCTTATCATTTGCTTTAAAACGCCACATAGTCATAGTAAATGATTTCCAGGCCGAGGACCACCAAACTGAAGTAGAACAATTGGCTTTTTTCCACCAAAAGTTCCTGGAACTTTAGGTCCCTATAGAAGTGTGTAGTTTGTGTTTCCACCACACTTCACAGTGCAGGGTAGTTTATACAAATCAGACTGACGACGTCCAGTATATTTCTATACTGATACAAGTAGATAAACAGACAATAATAGGTCATATTAATTTTACTAAAGTGTAAGTAAATACAATACAAAGCTATACGATCGGTATGATTTAAAAACAAAGGCTTTATCCAAGTCGCCCCCTCAGTAAATAATGAATTCAAGAGGGTCAGGCGAGTCCTTATGGTTCATTTTAGCTGCAAATAACAATATACAGTCGTGGTCAAAAGTGTACATACACTTGTAAAGAATATAAAGTCATGGCTGTCTTGAGTTTCCAATCATTTCTACAACTCTTATTGTTTTGTGATGTAGTGATTGGAGCACATACTTGTTGGTCACAAAAAACATTCATGAAGTTTTGCTTCTTTTATGAATTTATTATGGGTCTACTGAAAATGTGAGGGTCAAAAGTATACATACAGCAATGTTAATATTTGCTTACATGTCCCTTGGCAAGTTTACCTGCAGTAAGGCGCTTTTGGTAGCCATCCACAAGCTTCTGCTTGAATTTTTGACCACAAAATTGGTGCAGTTCAGCTAAATGTGTTGCTTTTCTGACATGGACTTGTTTCTTCAGCATTGTCCACACGTTTAAGTCAAGACTTTGGGAAGGCCATTCTAAAATCTTTATTCTAGCCTGATTTAGCCATTCCTTTACCACTTTTGAGGTGTGTTTGGGGTCATTGTCCTGTTGGAACACCCAACTGCGCCCAAGACCCAACCTCCGGGCTGATGATTTTAGCTTGTCCTGAAGAATTTGGAGGTAATCCTCCTTTTTCATCGTCCCATTTAAAGCACAAGTTCCATTGGCAGCAAAACAGGCCCAGAGCATAATACTACCACCACCATGCTTGACGGTTGGTGTGATGTTCCTGGGATTACAAGCCTCACCTTTTCTCCTCCAAACATATTGCTGGGTATTGTGGCCAAACCGCTCCATTTTTGTTTCATCTGACACACAGAAGTTTCCTCCAGAAGGTCTCATCTTTGTCCATGTGATGTCAGATTCAAGTAAAATGTTTAAATCTGTTCCTGGATTATATTCGGACTGACATTGCATTTGTGTACAAATACGGAGGTATTTTCTTAAGCAAATTCTAATCATGCAAGCAAGTAATCCCCTGTACAAAACATGCACTTCAACTTTGATTGAAAAAGTAAAAAAAATCTTTGGCATGGATTAAGAAGTGTAAAAAGAGTAAATACAATTGTGGTTAGGGCCCCAATTTAAACAAGAGTGGGCCTTGTTATAAATCAAAATAAACTGAAATTAAAAAAAAAAAAAAAATTTTTTTTTTTTTTTGTTGAGTTAATAAATATAAATTTAAAAAAAAAAATCATCTTTAAAACTGATTAATTCAATCAATCAATCAAAGTTTACTTGCGTAGCCCTTAATCACAAATGTCTCAAAGGGCTGCACAAGCCACGACGACATCTGGGCAAGAAAAAACTCAACCTAATGGGCACAACGAGAAACCTTGGAAGGGACCACAGATGTGCCCCCCCCTTGGGTGACCGGTTCAATGGATGCCGAGTGGATAAAGTTAAAGTGAGACTCCAGTTCATAGTTGATCTACTTTTATGTAGACAAGTCAGATGTCAATCAATCAATCAATCAATGTTTATTTATAAAGCCCTAAATCACAAGTGTCTCAACGAGCTGCACAAGATCCCACATCAGGGCAAGGAAAAACTCACAACCCCAATGGGACGTCGATGTGAATGACTATGACAAACCTTGGAGAGGACCGCATGTGTGGGTAACCCCCCCCCCCTCTCTAGGGGAGACCGGATGCAATGGACGTCGAGTGGGTCTGACATAATATTGTGAAAGTCCAGTCCATAGTGGATCTAACATAATAGTGTGAGTCCAGTCCATAGTGGATCTAACATAATAGTGTGAAAGTCCAGTCCATAGTGAATCTAACATAATAGTGAGAGTCCAGTCCATAGTGGATCTAACATAATAGTGAGAGTCCAGTCCATAGTGGATCTAACATAATAGTGAGAGTCCAGTCCATAGTGGATCTAACATGATAGTGAGAGTCCAGTCCATAGTGGATCTAACATAATAGTGAGAGTCCAGTCCATAGTGGATCTAACATAATAGTGAGAGTCAAGTCCATAGTGGATCTAACACAATAGTGAGAGTCCAGTCCATAGTGGATCTAACATAATAGTGAGAGTCCAGTCCATAGTGGATCTAACATAATAGTGAGAGTCCAGTCCATAGTGGATCTAACATAATAGTGAGAGTCCAGTCCATAGTGGATCTAACATAATAGTGAGAGTCCAGTCCATAGTGGATCTAACATAATAGTGAGAGTCCAGTCCATAGTGGATCTAACATAATAGTGAGAGTCCAGTCCATAGTGTATCTAACATAATAGTGAGAGTCCAGTCCATAGTGGATCTAACATAATAGTGAGAGTCCAGTCCATAGTGGATCTAACATAATAGTGAGAGTCCAGTCCATAGTGGATCTAACATAATAGTGAGAGTCCAGTCCATAGTGAATCTAACATAATAGTGAGAGTCCAGTCCATAGTGGATCTAACATAATAGTGAGAGTCCAGTCCATAGTGGATCTAACATAATAGTGAGAGTCCAGTCCATAGTGAATCTAACATAATAGTGAGAGTCCAGTCCATAGTGGATCTAACATAATAGTGAGAGTCCAGTCCATAGTGGATCTAACATAATAGTGAGAGTCCAGTCCATAGTGGATCTAACATAATAGTGAGAGTACAGTCCATAGTGAATCTAACATAATAGTGAGAGTCCAGTCCATAGTGGATCTAACATAATAGTGAGAGTCCAGTCCATAGTGGATCTAACATAATAGTGAGAGTCCAGTCCATAGTGAATCTAACATAATAGTGAGAGTCCAGTCCATAGTGGATCTAACATAATAGTGAGAGTCCAGTCCATAGTGGATCTAACACAATAGTGAGAGTCCAGTCCATAGTGGATCTAACATAATAGTGAGAGTCCAGTCCATAGTGAATCTAACATAATAGTGAGAGTCCAGTCCATAGTGGATCTAACATAATAGTGAGAGTCCAGTCCATAGTGGATCTAACACAATAGTGAGAGTCCAGTCCATAGTGGATCTAACATAATAGTGAGAGTCCAGTCCATAGTGGATCTAACACAATAGTGAGAGTCCAGTCCATAGTGGATCTAACATAATAGTGAGAGTCCAGTCCATAGTGGATCTAACATAATAGTGAGAGTCCAGTCCATAGTGAATCTAACATAATAGTGAGAGTCCAGTCCATAGTGGATCTAACATAATAGTGAGAGTCCAGTCCATAGTGGATCTAACATAATAGTGAGAGTCCAGTCCATAGTGGATCTAACATAATAGTGAGAGTCCAGTCCATAGTGGGGCCAGCAGGAGACCATCCCGAGCGGAGACGGGTCAGCAGCGCAGAGATGTCCCCAACTGATTCGTAGTTGATCTACTTTTATGTAGACAAGTCAGATGTGTCACCAACTGATGCATAGAGCAGTGGTCCATTCAGGGTCCCGACTTGGAACAGGTAGCGCATCCTCCGTGCAAGCTGATCTGTGGGGGAAAAGCAGAAAAGAGAGACGGCAGATCAACTTGTCTACAAAGGGTCATATTTAAAAGCTGGGGTGTATACATGAGTCTTAAAATAGGACTAGCTACTGATTGTTGATGCTTTGCTCGTTTCCCATTATGTCGACACTCAAACAACTTGGGAATTGTTATACTAGATTTATTTCCTGTTTCCAGCATTTTCAGCCCTGCAGAAGAGCAGAAACATCTGAAGTGTGACTAAAACAGGGTGAAATAGAGCTCCAATGTCCTGATTGACAATGGAGACGAACCCAAGCCGCAGTAATAATTCTCTCTCAAGGCGTTGTCAGCAGGAAACAAGGTTAAGTAGCGAGTGTCGTCCAGCTGCTCTTCCACCAGGCAAAAGGTAAAGGTATGGAGTAAAGGTAAAGTTCAGCGCCTTCAGTATCACGTATCATACCCCTGGGGGCTTAGAAGGGGTTAACGTGTTTCCTCCCAGAGTGAGGACGTGTCTCTAATCTGGGATCAAGCTCCGCTCTGGCCTGGAGCGAAGCAGCTCGTCCATATTTCTGTTCCTGGGGTTGTAAAAGATGTTGAGAACGCAGGATTAACTGCAGCCATAAACATTGTTGTCCTTCAAGAAACCTCCTCTTCTCACATTTGGACCAATGAACGGTTAAACCTTATTATATGTACACCGCATTTGATCTTTTTATCATCCTGACGCTAACTGGACAACTGGAGTTCTTAACCTCTTTGACCCAACTTTGCCACTATAGAGGTCCCACTCGAACATTAACACTGAGTTAGTAACTTACGCTTTATTTTAAAGGTATACTATAGTTATGTCTAACCTACTTACGGTTTGCAAATGATATGAAACCATGTTTTTACTAGACTAGCCAAGTACTAATAGAGGCATTTTAATCCTTACCCTCTAAACCAGACCTGGGCATTCTGCGGCCCGCGGGCCAATCATAAATTGCAAAATTGCATTTGAGAACGTGTCACTCTCCCGACGCACTGTAACGAGGCGGGTTGAGACCATCGCTGGAAACTTGGAGCTTCAGCTGAAGAACAGAACGGCCGACTTTGACTGTTTTTCGCTGGCTTTGGATGAGAGCTGCGATGTACGTAACACCGCCCAGCTCCTCATCTTCTTACGTGGGATAACTGCAGACTTTCAATTTACGGAGGAGCCGGCAGCCATGCAGTCAATTAAAGGGACAACCACAGGTAATGACTTGTTCACATAGGTAAATGCGTGTTTGGACATGTTAGGACTGAAATGGGTCAAGCTGGCAGGTGTGACAACAGATGGTTGTCCAAATCTGACGGGGAAAAATGTTGGACTTTTAAAGAGGGTGCATGATAAAGTGACAGAAATTGACATTGCATTATACATCACAGTGTTTCCCATAAACTGCCAAGATACCTGCGGCGGTGGGGGCGTGGCTATGGGCGTGGTCACCATGACATCATCGAGTAGTTTGCATAATTTACTACAATGATATGATTTTCTCTAAAAAGGCTCAAAAATGTATACTTACTAGGGCTGCAACTAACGATTAATTTGATAATCGATTAATCTGTCGATTATTACTTCGATTAATCGATTAATAGTCGGATAAAAGAGACAAATTACATTTCTATCGTATCCAGTATTTTATTGAAAAAAACAGCATGCTGGCACCATACTTATTTTGATTATTGTTTCTCAGCTGTTTGTACATGTTGCAGTTTATAAATAAAGGTTTGTTAAAAAAAAAAAAAAAACCTCTGCGCATGCGCATAGCATAGATCCAACGAATCGATGACTAAATTAATCGGCAACTATTTTAATAATCGATTTAATAATCATTTTCTGTCTTGCCACTGGTGAGGGCGGTCGCATCTCTCTCCGCTCCCTCCTTCCCTGCTTGCTCTCTTTGTTTTTGTCTTGTTTGAACTATTTTGAAGCCTCTTTTCTTGAGCTGTCCTCAAATCTAAACATCAAAATGAATTTGATCAACTGGACTCTCGACGCAATTGACACAGTCTTTTCGACAAGGAAAAGAGGCTCGGGGGAGCCTGGCTGCCCTGATGGAACCATTGCTGCGGGGTACGTGAGAGATTCCTGGAATACTTGGAGAATCATGTGCCTCTCAGTCCTTTCCATCGAGGACGTGGAAGACATCTACCTATTTGGAGCTGTGATCGCAGGGCATTTGCTGATTGGGCTGGGCATTGCTCTGGTGTATCGTCAAATTCGGAAGACGATGGCAGCCACTCAAGGGGCCAACAGGCTGTTCAACGCAATGGAAGGATTGGGTCGTGCTGTGGGATCACAGACTGGAGCAATTGCTGATTTGAATCGCAAGGTAGATTCCATCTTGATGATGTTACAGAAAGAATAAATTGGAATTGTCAGAGCCAGCATATAGAGCAGGAATGTCATTGTTTTGACTGCTCGAAGAAAAAACAACATCTTAATCTACGATTTGACTCCCTCGAATGGCCTTGAGGAACAGGCTGTTTGAAAACACTCCCCCGAGGACTCCTCAAAGATGGACGCTTTTGACCTTTCCCTTTTCTTCAAAAGCACCTGGGTCGGACTCTTGAACTCTTGAACTCTTGGGGCCGGCCTCGGCCCATAAAGACAATCCAACATCTCACCCAAGTTAATTGGGCATACATGCACGCACATACCCCTCCCCAATCAACGCCTTCACCACTGCTTTATTCCTCCGGGGTTGTGGGGGCTGAGCAGCGCTCAACAGCAGCTGCTGGCCTCCAAAGTCCTGTTGGATGACTTTGTTGCGAGTTGTTGTGATTAAATGTACCTTGTTTATGTGTGCCATGCTATGTGAGGTTTTTTTCCTCGGACTCAGTCTGGACCATTCCTGAGGGTCCAGCCTCAGACTGATATTTTTTTTTACTTCCCCCCTCCCCCCAAT